>NW_022681005.1:0-48573 GCF_009764315.1 Trachypithecus francoisi | reverse complement strand
AGAAAGCTTTTTCCAGTTTTAGTCTGAGACTATTTCCCTTTTTCACCATCAGCACCAACATTTTCCGGAATACCACTTGGTACCTCTTTCTCCAAAAGGGTTTCCCAGAGGCTGTATGAGAAGAGTGTTATAACACTGTGAGTGGAATGCACACATTACAGGACAGTTCCTCGGAAAGCTTCCCTCTAGTTTTGGTCTGAACATATTTCCTTTTTTACCGTAAGCCTCAAAGTGCTCCCGAATATCCCATCATACGCTAAGCATACACAGGGTTAGAAAACTGCTCCATTGGCCAGGCGCGGTGACTCAAGCTTGTAATCCCAGCACTTTGGAGGCCGGGATGGGCGGATCACGAGGTCAGGAGATCGAGACCGTTCTGGCTAATACGGTGAAACCCCATCTCTACTAAAAAAAACACAAAAAACTAGCCGGGAGAGGTGGCAGGCGCCTGTAGTCCCAGCTACTCCAGAGGCTGAGGCAGGAGAATGGCATGAACCTGGGAGGTGGAGCTTGCAGTGAGCTGAGATCTGGCCACTGCACTCCAGCCTGGGTGGCAGAGCGAGACTCCGTCTCAAAAAAAAAAAAAAAAGAAAAGAAAACTGCTCAATGAAAAGAGGGGCTTAACTGAGTGAGAGCCATTAAGATGACACAGAGCAGTTTCACAGAATGCTTCCTTCTGGATGTTACCTGAGGATATTTCTCCATGTTCTAAGAGTCGTTCCAAAATATCCTTCTTCAGATTCCACAAAAACAGTGATTTCAAGCTCTTCAATCAAAAGAGCGATTTAACTCCATGAGATGAATACACACATTGCAATGCAGTTGCTCAGAAAGTTTCTCTGCAGGTTTCATTGGAAGCCTTTCCTTGCTCACCTCAAGCCTCTGGGCGTCACTAAATATCCCTTCACAAATTCTCCAAAGACAGAATTTTGAAACTGGGCAACATAGAGTAAGCATTCTCTGTGAAGTGAATGCACATATCAGAGAGCAGATTCTTGGAACGTTTCTTACTCTATTTTATTTCAGTATATTTCACAATTCACCATAGTCCTCATGAGCTTCAAAATATCACCTTTTCAGTTTTACAGGAATGATGTTCAAACATTGTGTTGTGAGAAAAGAGGTATAACTTCCTGGGTGGAATGCATACATCACAAAGTCAATTCTCAGAGAGTTTCTCTCCATTTTTCATCTGAACATACCTCCTCTTTCACCGTAGCCTGAATGTGCTCCCGGATGTCCCTTCGCGGATCTGTGCATGACGGATTTTCTTTTTTTTTTTTTTTTTGAGATGGGAGTCTCGCTCTGTCGCCCAGGCTGGAGTGCAGTGGCTGGATTTCGGTTCACTGCAAGCTCCGCCTCCCGGGTTTACGCCATTCTCCCGCCTCAGCCTCCCGATTAGCTGGGACTACAGGCGCCCGCCACCTCTCCCGGCTAGTTTTTTTGTATTATTTTAGTAGAGACGAGGTTTCACCTTGTTAGCCAGGACGGTCTCGATCTCCTGACCTCGTGATCCGCCCATCTCGGCCTCCCAAAGTGCTGGGATTACAGGCTTGAGCCACCGCGCCCGGCCAGCATGACGGATTTTCAAAACTGCGTAATATAAGAAAAGTTTTCACTATGTGAGATGAATAAACATATCTACACAAAGCAGTTTCACAGAAATCTTCTTTCCAGTTATTGTCTGAGGATATTCCCTTTTTCACCATAGCCATCGCTATAGTCCTGAATGTCTCTGGTAGCTTTTCCTCCAAAAGGGATTCCGGAATCCTCTAGGAGAAGAAAGGTGAGTGGAATGCCCACGTCATTGTGTGAGTGGAACTCACACGTCATTCTGTGAGTGGATCTCTTTGAGTGGAATGCAAACATCACAAAACAGCTCCTCAGAAAGCTTCTCTCCAGTTTCTATGTGAAGACGTTTCCTCTCTCACAATAAGCCTAAAAGAGCTAATGAAATCCCTTCAGAGACTATACAAAAACAGTGTTATGATACTGCCAATGAAAAGAGAAGCTTAACAGTGTGAGTGGAATTCACGTGACAAATAGCAGTTTAACAGAAAGCTTTCTTCTGGGTTCTCTCTGAGATTACTTCTTTTTCAGGATATTCTAAAGAGCGTTTCAAAATGTCCTTTCTCAGATTCCACAGAAACAGTGATTTCAAACTACTCAATTCAAAGAATTATTGAACTCTATGAGATGAGTACAAACTTCACAAAAGAGTTGCACAGAAAGCTTCTCTCAAATATTTGATGGAAGATATTTCCTTGATAGACACAGGCCTCTGGTTGCACTTACTATCCCTTTGCAGAACCCTCAAAGACCAACTTTCAAACTGGGAAATGTAGAGTAAGCTTTAACTCTGTGTAAAAATGGACATGTCAGAGAGCAGTTTCTTCGAGTGCTTCTTTCTGTTTTTATTGGATTTTCAATTTTGCCACAGTCTTCAATGTCCTCCGAATATCACTCTTTTGTTTTTACAGGAACAGTGTATAAATTGTGCCTTATGAGAAGAAAGTTATAACTCCCTGAGTGGAATGCACACGTCACCAAGCAGTTTCTCAGAAAGCTTCTCTCCCATTTTGATCTGACTGTATTTCCTATTTCACTAGAGGCCAAATGTGATCTCAAAATCCCTTCATGGATCCATCCACAGGGGAGTTTCCAAGCTGTGTAATGTATAGAAAGCTTCACCTATGTGAGATTAATAAACATAGCAAAATGCAGATTCACAGAAAGCTTCTTTCTCGGTCTAATCTGAAGATAATTCGTGTTTCACCATAGTCCTCAAAGTGCTCCCAAATTCCTTCATCAATCTATCGATGACAGGTTCCAATCTGTGTAATGTAAAGAAAGCATTATCTATGTGAGATGATTACACATATCACAGAGTAGTTTCCTACAAAGCTTTTTCCAGATTTAGTCTGAGGCTATTTCCGTTTTCACCATCGGCAGCAACATGCTCCCGAATATCACTTGGTACCTGTTTCTCCAAAAGGGTTTCCCTGACGCTGTATGAGAAGAGAGGTATAACACTGTGATTGGAATGCACACGTCACTAGGCAGTTCCTTGGAAAGCTTCTCCCCAGTTTTGGATTGAACATATTTCATTTTCATCGTAAGCCTCAAAGTGCTCCCGAATATCCCATCACATGCTAAGCATGCACAGGGTTAGAAAACTGCTCAATGAAAAGAGGGGCTTAACTCAGTGAGAGCCATTAAGACGACACAGAGCAGTTTCACAGAAAGCTTCCTTCTGGATGTTACCTGACGATATTTCTTTCTCCATGTTCTAGAATCGTTTCCAAATATCCTTCCTCAGATTCCACAAAAACAGTGATTTCAAGCTGTTCAATCCAAAGAACGGTTTAACTCTATGAGATGAATACACACATCGCAAAGCAGTTGTTCAGAAAGTTTCTCTGCAGGTTTCATCGGAAGACGCTTCCTTGCTCACCACAAGCCTCCGGGCGTCACTAAATATCTCTTCACAGATCCTTCAAAGACAGAGTTTCGAAACTGGGCAACATAGCGTAAGTAGTAACTCTGTGAAGTGGATGCATATATCAGAGAGCAGATTCTTGGAACACTTCTTCCTCGATTTTATTTCAGTATATTTCACTATTCGCCCTAATCCTCAATGCGCTCTGAAATATCACTTTTTCGGTTTCACAGGAACAGTGTTCAAACACTGCCTTGTGAGAAAAGACGTATAACTCACTGAGTGGAATGCATACATCACAACGTTGTTTCTCAGAAATCTTCTCTCCACTTTTTATCTGAAGATATCTCCTCTTTCACCGTAGACCTGAATGTGCTCTCGAACGTCCCTTCGCACATCCGTGCATGATGCAGTTTCCAAACTGCATAATATAAGAAAAGTTTTAACTCTGCGATATGAATAAATATACCTAACACAAGCAGTTTCACAGAAATCTTTAAAGTTTTTGTCTGAGGATATTTCCTTTTTCACCATAGCCATCGCTATACTCGCGAATGCCTCTTGGTAGCTTCTTCTCCAAAAGGGATTCCGAATCCTCTAGCAGAAGACAGGCGAGTGGAATGCACACGTCATTCCTGAGTGGAATGCACACGTCATTCTGTGAGTGGAATGCACACTTCACAAAGCAGCCCCTCAGAAAGCTTCTCTTCACTTTCTATCTGAAGACGTTTTCTTTCTCACTGTAAGCCCCAAAGCGCTCTGAATATCCGTTCACAGACTAAACAAAAACAGTGTTATGATACTGCTCAATGAAAAGGGAATCTTAACTGTGTGAGCGGAATTCATGTGACACAGAGCTGTTTCACAGAAAGCTTCCTTCTGGTTTCTCTCTGAGGTTATTTCTTTTTCAGGATATTCTAAAGAGCATTTCAAATGTCCTTTTTCAGATTCCACAGAAACAGTGATTTCAAACTTCTGAATCCAAAGAATGATTAACTCTGTGAGATGAGCAGAAACTTCACAAAAGTGTTGCGCAGAAAGCTTCTCTCAAATATTGGATGGAAGACACTTCCTTACTATCCCTTCACAGAACCCTCAAAAACCGACTTTCAAACTGGGAAATGTAGATAGGCTTTAACCCTGTGTAAAAAGGAACATGTCAGAGAGCAATTCTTTGAGTGTTTTTTTCTGTTTTTATTGGACATTTGAATTTTGCTATAGTCTTCAATGTGCTCCGAATATCACTCTTTTGGTTTTACAGGAAGAGTGCTCAAATTTCGGCTTATGAGAAGAAAGCTATTACTCCCTGAGTGGAATGCACACGTCACCAAACAGTTTCTCAGAAAGCTTCTCTCCCGTTTTGATCTGACTATATTTCCTCTTTCACTATAGGGCCGAATGTGATCCCAATATCCTTTTGCAGATCCATCCGCGAGGGAGTTTCCAAGCTGTGTAATGTATAGAAAGCTTCATCTATGTGAAATGACAAAACATAGAAAAGGCAAATTCACAGAAAGCTTCTTTCCCGTTCTAATCTGAGGATATTCGTTTTTCACCATAGTCTTCAAAGTTCTCCCGAAGGTCCTTCGTGATTTTGTCCATGACAGTTTCCAACCTACGTAATGTAAAGAAAGTGAGATGTGAGATGATAACACTTATTACCGAGTAGTTTCCTAGAAGCTTTTTCCAGTGTTAGTCTGAGGCTATTTCCCTTTTCACCATCAGCACCAACATGCTCCTGAATATTACTCGGTACCTGTTTCTCGAACAGGTTTTCCCCGACGCTGTATGAGAAGAGACGTATAACACCGTGAGTGGAATGCACACATCACAGGGAGTTCCTTGGAAAGCTTCTCTCCAATTTTGGTCTGAACATATTTCATTTTTCACTGTAAGGCTCAAAGTGTTCCCGAATATCCCGTCACATGCTAAAAATACACAGGGTTAGAAAACTACTCAAGGAAAAGAGGGGCTTAACTGAGTGAGAGTCATTAATACGACACAGAGCAGTTTCACAGATAACTTTCTTCTGGATGTTACCTGAGGATATTTCTTTCTCCATGTTCTAAGGATCGTTCCCAAATGTTCTCCCTCAGATTCCACAAAAACAGTGATTTCAAGCTGTTCAATCCAAGGAACGGTTTAACTCTATGAGACTAATACACACATCTCAAAACAGTTGCTCAGAAAGTTTCTCTGCAGGTGTCAGAAGACATTCCCTCCTCACCCCAAGCCTCCAGGCATCACTAAATATCCCTTCACAGGTCCTTCAAACACACATTTCGAAACGGGCAACATAGAGTAAGCATAACTCCGAGAAGTGATTGCATGTATCAGAGAGCAGATTCTTGGAACACTTCTCCTCGATTTTATTTCAGTATTTCACTATTTGCAAAGGTGCTCAATGCACTCCAAAATATCACCTTTTCGGTTTAACAAGAAAGGTGTTCAAACACTGCCTTGTGTGAAAAGGGTTATAACACCCTGAGTGGAATGCATACACCACAAAGTCGTTTCTCTGAAAGCTTGATCTACTTTTTATCTGAAGATATCTCCTCTTTCACCGTAGGCCTGAATGTGTTCCCGAATGTCCCTTCACGGATCCGTGCATGACGCAGTTTCCAACCTGCGAAATATAATAAATGATTTAACTATGCGAGATGAATCAATATATCTAACACAAAGCAGTTTCACAGAAATCTTCTTTCCAGTTTTTGTCTGAGGATATTTCCTTTTTCACGATAGCTATAATTATACTCCCGAATGTCTTTTGGTAGCTTTTCTCCAAAAGGGATTCAGAATCCTCTAGCAGAAGACAGGTGAGTGAAATGCACACATCATTCTGTGAGTGGAGTGCACACGTCACAAAGCAGCTCCTCAGAAAGCTTCTCTCCATTTTCTATCTGAAGACGTTTCCTTTCTGACCATAAGCCTCAATGCACTCCTAAATATCACCTCGCAGACTAAACAAAAACTATGTTATGATCTGCTCAATGAAAAGAGAAGCTTAACTGTGTGAGCCGAATTCACGTGACACACTGAAGATTCACAGAAAGCTTCCTTCTGATGTCTCTCTGAGGTTATTTCTTTTTCAGGATATTCTAAAGAGCGTTTCCAAATGTCTTTTCTCAGATTCCATAGAAACAGTGATTTCAAACTACTCAATCCAAGTAATGATTTAACTCTATGAGATGAACACAAACTTCACAAAAGAGTTGCGCAGAAAACTTCTCTCAAATATTCGATGGAAGACATTTCCTTGCCGACACAGGCCTCTGGTTGCCACTTACTATCCCTTCACAGAACCCTCAAAGACCGACTTTCAAACTGGGAAATGTAGAGTAAGCTTTAACCCTGTGTAAATATGGACATGTCAGAGAGCAGTTTTCCTGTGCTTCTTTCTGTTTTTATTGGACATTTCAATTTTGCCACAGTCTTCAATGTCCTCCAAATATCACTCTTTTGGTTTAACAGGAACAGTGTTCAAATTGTGCCTTATGAGAAGATAGTTATAACTCCCTGAGTGGAATGCATACATCATTAAGCAGCTTCTCAGAAAGCTTCTATCCCGTTTTGATCTGACTGTATTTTCTATTTCACTATAGGACCGAATGTGATCCCTAATATCTCTTGGTAGTTCCATTCACGAGGGAGTTTCCAAGCTTTGTAATGTAAAGAAAGCTTCATCTATGTGAGATGATAAACATCGCAAAAAGCAGATTCGCAGAAAGCTTCCTTCCCATTCTAAACTGAAGATATTTCGTTTTTCACCATAGTCATCAAAGTGCTCCCGAAGGTCCCTTCCTGGATCCGTCCATGACAGTTTCCAAAGCTGGTAATGTAAAGAATGCATTATCTATGTGAGATGATTACACATATCACAGAGTACTTTCCTAGAAAGCTTTTTCCATTTTTAGTCTGAGGCTATTTCCCTTTTCACCATCGGCACCAACATGCTCCCGAATATCATTTCGTACCTGTTCCTCCAAAAGGGTTTCCCCGATGCGGTATATGAGAAGAGAGTATAACACTGTGAGTAGAATACACACGTCACAAGGCAGTTCTTCAGAAAGCTTCTCTCCAGTTTTGGTCTGAACAGATTTCCTTTTCCACCTTAAGCCTCAAAGTGCTCCCGAATATCCCGTCACAAGCTAAGCGTACACAGGATTAGAAAACTGCTAAATGAAAAGAGGGACTTAACTGAGTGAGAACCATTAAGTCAACACAGAGCAGTTTCACAGAAAGCTTCCTTCTGGATTTTACCTGAGGATATTTCTTTCTCCATGTTCTAAGGATCATTCCCAAATGTCCTCCCTCAGATTCCACAAAAACAGTGATTTCAAGCTGTTCAATCCAAAAAACGGTTCAACTGTATGAGATGAATACACACATTGCAAAGCAGTTGCTCAGAAAATTGTTTGCAGGTTTCATCGGAAGACGTTTCCTTGCTCACCACAAGCCTCTGGGCGTCATTAATATCCCTTCACAGATCCTTCAAGGACAGATTTTCAAAACTGGGCAACAGTGCAAGCATTAACTCTGTGAAGTGAATGCGCATACCAGAGAGCAGATTACTGGAACGCTTCTTCCTCGATTTTATTTCAGTATATTTCACTATGCGCCATAGTCCTCAATGTGCTCTGAAATATCACTTTTTCGGTTTCGAAGAAACAGTGTTGAAACACTGCCTTGTGAGAGAAGAGGAATAACTCCCTGAGTGGAATGCATACATCACAAAGTCGTTTCTCAGAAAGCTTCTCTCCACTTTTTATCTGAAGATATCTCCTCTTTCACCGTATGTCTGAATGTGCTCCCGAATGTCCCTTTGCGGATCCTTGCATGATGGAGTTTGCGAATTGTGTAATATAAGAAAAGTTTTAACTATGTGAGATGAATAAATATATCTAACACAAAGCAGTTTCACCGAAATCTTTCCAGTTTTTTCCCGAGGATATTTCTTTTTCATCATTGCTATCCTATACTCCCGAATGTTTCTTGGTAGCTTTTCTCCAAAACGGCTTCCGGAATCCTCTAGCAGAAGAAAGGTGAGTGGAATGCACACATCTTTCTTTGCGTGGAATGCACGTGTCATTCTGTGAGTGGAATTCTTTGAGTGGAATCCACACGTCTCAAAGAAGCTCCTCAGAAAGCTTCTCTCCAGTTTCTATCTGGAGAGGTTTCCTTTCTCACCATAAGCCTCAAAGTGCTCCTAATATCCTTCGCAGACTATACAAACAGTGTGGTGATACTGCTCAATGAAAACAGAAGCTTAATTGTGTGAGCCAAATTCACATGACACAGAGCAGTTACACAGAAACCTTCCTTCTGGTTTCTCTCTGAGGTAATTTCTTTTTCAGGATATTCTAAGAGCGTTTCCAAATGTCCTTTCTCAGATTCCCCAGAAACAGTGATTTTAAACTACTCAATCCAAGAATGATTTAACTCTATGAGATGAGCACAAACTTCACAAGTAGTTGTGCAGAAAGCTTCTCTCCAATTTTCGATGGAAGACATTTCCTTGCTCAACACAGGCTTCGGTTGCCAGGTTGACACTTACTATCCCTTTGCAGAACCCTCAAAGACCGACATTCAAACTGGGAAATGTAGAGTAAGCTTTAACCCTCTGTAAAAATGGACATGTCAGAGAGCAGTTCCTTTGAGTGCTTCTTTCTGTTTTTTACTGGACATTTCAATTTTGCCATAGTACTCAATGTGCTCCGAATATCATTCTTTTGGATTTACGGAAGGAGTGTTCAAATTGTGCCTTATGAGGCGAAAGTTATAACTCCCTGAGTGGAATGCATACCTCACCGAACAGTTTCACAGAAAGCTTCTCTCACGTTTTTATCTGATTATATTTCCAATTTCACTATAGGCCTGAATGTCATCCCAAACATCCCTTCACGGATCCATCCACGAGGGAGTTTCCAAGCTGTGTAATGTAAAGAAAGCTTCATGTATGTGAGATTAATAAACATAGCAAAAAGCAGATTCACAGAAAGCTTCTTTCCTGTTTTCATCTGAAGATATTTCGATTTTCACCATAGTCCTCAAAGTGCTCCAAAAGGTCCCTTCGTGGATCCGTCCATGACAGTTTCCAGGCTGTGTAATGTAAAGAATGCATTATCTATGAGAGACGAGTACACATATCACAGAGTAGTTTCCTAGAAAGCTTTTTCCAGTTTTAGTCTGAGTCTATTTGACTTTTCACCATTGGCATCAACATGTTCCCGAATATAACTTGGTACCAGTTTCTCCAAAAGTGTTGCGCTGACGCTGTATTGGAAGAGAGATATCACACTGTGAGTGGAATACACAGGTCACAAGGCAGTTCCTCGGAAAGTTTCTCTCCACTTTTGGTATGAACATATTTTCTTTATCACTATAAGCCTCAAAGTGCTCCGGAATATGATGTCACACGCAAGAATACACAGGGTTAGAAAACTGCTCAATGAAAAGAGGGGCTAACTGAGTGAGAGCCATTAAGACGACACAGAGCAGTTTCACAGAAGTTTCCTTCTGGATTTTACCTGAGGAAGTTTCTTTTCCTTTCACAGGATCGTTCCCAAATGTCCTTCCTCAGATTCCACAAAAACAGTGATTTCAAGCTGTTCAATCCAAAGAAAGGTTTAACTCTATGAGACGAATACACACATCGCAAAGCAATTGCTCAGAAAAATTCTCTGCAGGTTTCATCGGAAGACGTTTCCTTGCTCACCACAAGCCTGTGGGCGTCACTAAATATCCCTTCACGGATACTTCAAAGACAGAGTTTCAAAACTGGGCAACATAGAGTAAGCAATAACTCTGTGAAGTGAATGCACATATCAGAGAGCAGATTCTTGGAACGCTTCTTCCTCTATTTTATTTCGGTATATTTCACTATTCGCCATAGTCCTCAATGCGCTCTGAAATATCACTTTTTCGGTTTCACAGGAACAGTGTTAAAACACTGCGTTGTGAGGAAAGATGTATAACTCCCTGAGTGGAGTGCACACATCACAAAGTCGTTTCTCAGAAAGCTTCTCTCCACTTTTTAGCTGAAGATATCTCCTCTTTCACCATAGGACTGAATGTACTTCCGAATGTCCCCTTGTCAATCCCTGCATGAAGGAGTTTCCAAACTGTGCAATATAAGACTAGTTTTAACTATGTGAGATGAATAAATATATCTAACACAAAGCAGTTTCACAAAAATCTTTCCATGTATATCGGAGGATATTTTCTCTTTCACCATAGCCATCCCTATACTCCCAAATGTCTCTTGGAAGCTTCTTCTCCAAAAGGGATTACAGAATCCTGTAGCAGAAGAAAGGTGAGTGGAATGCACACGTCATTCTGTGAGTGGAATGCACACGTCAATCTGTGAGTGGAATTCTGTGAGTGCAATGCACACGTCACAAAGCAGCTCCTCAGAAAGCTTCTCTCCAGTTTCTATCTGAAGATGTTTCCGTTCTCACCATAAGCCTCAAAGCGCTAATGAATATGCCTTCGCAGACTAAACAAAAACAGGTTATGATACTGCTCAATGAAAAGAGTAGCTTAACTGTGTGAGTGGAATTCACGTGACACAGGGCAGTTTCACAGAAAGCTTCCTTCTGGTTTCTCTCTAAGGTTATTTTTTTTTTTTTTTCAGGATATTCTATAGAGCATTTCCAAATGTCCTTTCTCAGACTCCACAGAAACAGTGATTTCAACTACTCAATGCAAAGAATGATTTAACTCTGTGAGATGAACACAAACTTCACAAAACAGTTGGGCAGAAAGCTTCTCTCAAACATGCAGGAAGACATTTCCTTGCTTGACACAGGCCTCCGGTTGCCACTTACTGTCCCTTCACAGAATCTCAAACACAGACTTTCAAAGTGGGAAATGCAGAGTAAACTTTAACCCTGTGTAAAAATGGGCATGTCAGAGAGCAGTTTCTTCGAGTGCTTTTTGTTTTTTATTGGACATTTCAATTTTGCCATAGTCTTCAATGTGCTCCGAATATCACTCTTTTGGTTTTACAGGAAGTGTTCAAATTGTGCCTTATGAGAGGAAAGTCATAACTCCCTAAGTGGAATGTGCACGTCCCCAAGCAGTTTCCCAGAAAGCTTCTCTCCCGTTTTTATCTGACTCTATTTCCTATTTCACTATAGGCCGAATGTGATCCCAAATATCCCTTCATGGATCCATTCACGAGAGAGTTTCAAGCTTTGTAATGTAAAGTAAACTTCATGTATGTGAGATGAATAAACATAGCAAAAAGCAGATTCACAGAAAGCTTCTGTCCCTTTCTGATCTGAAGATATTTCGTTTTTCACCATACTCCTCAAAGTGCTCCCGATGGAGCCATCCATGACAGTTTCCAAGCTGCATAATGTAAATAAGCCATTATCTATGTGAGATGATTACACATATCACAAGTTGTTTCCTAGAAAGCTTTTTCCAGTTTTAGTCAGAGGCTATTTTCCTTTTTCACCATTGGCACAACATGCTCCTGAATATCACTTGGTACTTGTTTCTCCAAAAGGGTTTCCCCGACACTGTTTGAGAAGTGAGGTATAACACTGTGAGTGGAATGCACACGTCACAACGCAGTTCCTCGGAAAGCTTCTCTCCAGTTGTGTTTTAATTTATGTCCTTTTTCACCGTAAGCATCAAAGGGCTCCCGAATATCCCGTCACATGCTAAGCATACACAGGGTTAGAAAACTGCTCAATGAAACGAGGGGCTTAACTGAGTGAGAGCCATTAAGATAACACAGAGCAGTTTCACAGAAGGCTTCTTTCTGGATTTTACCTGAGGATATTCTTTCTCCATGTTCTAAGGATGGTTCCCAATTTTCCCTCCTAAGATTCCACAAAAACAGTGATTTCAAGCTGTTCAATCCAAAGAACGGTTTAACTCTATGAGACGAATACACACATCGCAAAGCAGTTGCTCAGAAAGATTTTCTGCAGGTTTCAACGGAAGACGTTTCCTTGCTCACCACAAGCATCCGGGTGTCACTAAATATCCCTTTACAGATCCTTCAAAGACAGAGTTTCGAAACTGGGCAACATATAGTAAGCATTAACTCTGTGAAGTGAATGTGCATATCAGAGAGCAGCTTCTTGGAACGATTCTTCCTCGGTTTTATTTCAGTATATTTCACTATTTGCTGTAGTCTCAGTGCGCTGCGAAATATCACTTTTTCGGTTTCACAGAAACAATGTTCAAACACTGCCTTGTGAGAAAAGAGGTATACCTCGATGAGTGGAATGCATACATCAAAAAGTCATTTCTCAGAAAGCTTCTCTCCACTTTTTATCTGAAGATATGTCCTCCTTCACCATAAGCCTAAATGTGCTCCTGAATGTCCCTTCACCGATCCGTGAATTATGGGTTTTCCAAACTGTGTAATATAAAAAAAGTTTTAACTATGCGTGATGAATAAATATATCTAACACAAAGCAGTTTCACAGAAATCTTTCCAGTTTTTCTCTGAGGATATTTCCTTTTTCACTATAGCCATCCCTATACTCCCGAAAGTCTCCTGGTAGCTTTTTCTCCAAAAGGAATTCCGGAATCCTCTAGGAGAAGAAAGGTGAGTGGAATGCACACGTCATTCTGTGAGTGGAATGCACACGTCAATCTGTAAGTGGAATTCTGTGAGCGGAATGCACCCGTCACAAAGCAGCTCCTCAGGAAGCTTCTCTCCAGTTTCTATTTGAAGATGTTTCTTTTTCACAATGAGCCTCAAAGCGCTCCTGAATATCCCTTTGCAGACTAAACAAAAAGTGTTTTGATATTGCTCAATGAAAAGAGAAGCTTAACTGTGTGAGTGGGAGTCACATGACACAGAACATTTTCACATAAAGCTTCCTTCGGGTTTCTCTCTGAGGTTATTTCTTTTTCAGGACATTCTAAAGAGCGTTTCCAAATGTTCTTTCACAGATTCTACAGAATAGTGATTTCAAACTACTCAATCCAAGGAATGATTCAACTCTTTGAGATGAGCAGAAACTTCACAAAAGAGTTGCGCAGAAAGCTTCTCTCAAATATCGATGGAAGACGTTTTCTTGCTTGATACAGGCCTCCGGTTGCCACTTACTAACCCTTCGGAGAACCCTCAAAGACCGACTTTTAAACTGGGAAATGTAGAGTAAGCTTTCAACCTGTTTAAACATGGTCATGTCAGAGAGGGTTTTTCGAGTGTTTCTGTTGTTTTTATTGGACATTTCAATTTTGCCATAGTGTTCAATGTGCTCCAATATCACTCTTTTGGTTTTACAGGAACAGTGTTCAAATTGTGCCTTATGAGAAGAAAGTTATAACTCCCTGAGTGGAATGCACACGTCAACAAGTAGTTTATCAGAAGCTTCTCTTCCATTTTGGTCGGACTCTATTTCCTATTTCACTATAGGCCGAATGTGATCCCAAATATCCCTTCATGGATCCATTCATGAGGGAGTTTCCAATATGTGTAATGTAAAGAAAGCTTCATCAATTTGGTATGAATAAACATAGCAAAATGCAGATTCACAGAACCTTTTTTAGCGTTCTAATCTGAAGATATTCGTTTTTCACCATAGTCCTCAAAGTGCTCCCAAAGGTGCCTTCGTGGATCCGTCCATGACAGTTTCCAAGCTGCGTAATGTAATGAAAGCATTATCTATGTGAGAGGATTACACATATCACAGAGTAGTTTCCTAGAAAGCTTTTATCTGTTTCAGTCTGAGGTTCTTCCCTTTTTCACCATCGCACAACATGATCCCGAATATCACATACTACCTGTTTCCCCAAAAGGGTTCCCCGACGCCGTATGAGAAGAGAGGTATAACATTGTGATTGGAATGCACACGTCACAAGGCAGTTCCTCGGAAAGCTTGTCTCCAGGTTTGGTCTGAACATATTTCCTTTTTCACCGTAAGCCTCAAATGCTCCCGAATGTCCCGTCACACGGTAAGCATACACAGGGTTGGAAAACTGCCCAATGAAAAGTGGCTTAACTGAGTGAGAACCATTAAGACGACACAGAGCAGTTTCACAGAAGGCTTCCATCTCGATTTTACCTGAGGATATTTCTTTCTCCATGTTCTAAGGATTGTTCCCAAATGTCCTTCCTCAGATTCGAGAAAAAACAGTGATTTCAAGCTGTTCAATCCAAAGAACAGTTTAACTCTATGAGACGAATACAACATCACAGAGCAGTTGCTCAGAAAGTTTCTCTGCAGGTTTCATCGGAAGATGTTTCCTCGCTCACCACAAGCCTCGGGTGTCACTAAATATCCCTTCACAGATCCTTCAAAGACAGAGATTCGAAACTTGGCAACATAGAGTAAGCAGTAAGTTTGTGAAGTGAATGCACATATCAGAGAGCAAATTCTTGGAACGCTTCTTCCTCGATTTTATTTCAGTGTATTTCACTATTCGCCATAGTCCTCAATGCACTCCGAAATATCACTTTTTCGGTTGCACAGGAACGGTGTTCAAACACTGCTTTGTGAGAAAAGAGGTATAACTCCCTGAGTGGCATGCATACATCACAAAGTCGTTTCTCAGAAATTTTCTCTCCACTTTTTATCTGAAGATATCTCCTCTTTCACTGTAGGCCTGAATGTGCTCCTGAATGTCCCTTCACGGATCCGTGCATGACAGAGTTTCCAAACTGCGTAATATAAAAAAAGTTTTAACTATGCGAGATGAATAAATATATCTAACACAAAGTAGTTTCACAGAAATCTTTCCATTTTTTGTCTGAGGATATTTTCTTTTTCACCATAGCCAACCATATACTCCCGAATGCCTCTTACTAGCTTCTTCTGCAAAAGAGATTCCGGAATTCTCTAGGAGAAGAAAGTTGAGTGGAATACTCATGTTATTCTGTGAGTGGAATGCACACGTCATTCTGTGAGTGTAATGCATACATCACAAATCAGCTCCTCAGAAAGCTTCTCTCCAGTTTCTATCTATAGAGGTTTCCTTTCTCACCGTAAGCCTCAAAGCACTCTTGAATATCCCTTCACAGACTAAACAAAAATGGTGTTATGATACTGGTAATGAAAAGAGAAGCTTAACTGTGTGAGCGGAATTCACGTGACACAGAGCAGTTTCACAGAAATCGTCTTTCCAGTTTTTGTCTGAGGATATTTCCTTTTTAACCATAGCCATCCCTGTACTCCCAAATGTCTCTTGGTAGGTTTTTCTCCAAAAGGGATTCCGGAATCCTCTAGGAGAAGAAAGTGAGTGGAATTCACACGTCATTCTGTGAGTGGAATCCTGTGAGTGGAATGCACACGTCACAAAGCAGCTCCTCAGAAAGCTTCTCTCCACTTTCTATATGAAGACGTTTCCTTTCTCACTGTAAGCCTCAATGCGCTCCTGAATATCCCTTCACAGACTAAACAAAAACAGTGTTATGATACTGCTCAATGAAAATTGAAGCTTAGCTTTGTGAGCAGAATTCTCGTGACACAGAGCAGTTTCACAGAAAGCTTCCTTCTGGTTTCTCTCTGAGGTTATTTCTTTTTCAGGATATTCTAAAGAGCGTTTCCAAGTGTCCTTTCACAGATTCCACAGAAGCAGTGATTTCAAACTACTCAGTCAAAAGAATGATTTAGCTCTATGAGATGAGCACAAACTTGACAAAAGTGTTGCGTAGAAACCTTCTCTCAAATATTCGATGGAATATACTTCCTTGCTGGACACAGGCCTCCGGTTGCCAGTTACTATCCCTTCACAGAACCCTCAAAGACAGAATTTAAAACTGGGAAATGTAGAATAAGCTTTCACCCTGTGTAAAAATGGACGTGTCAGGGAGCAGTTTCTTCGAGTGCTTCCTTCCGTTTTTTATTGGACATTTCAATTCTGCCATAGTCTTCAATGTGCTCCAAATATCACTCTTTTTGTTTTACAAGATCAGTGTTCAAACTGTGCCTTATGAGAAGAAACTTATAACTCCCTAAGTGGAATGCACACGTCACCAAGCAGTTTCTCAGAAAGCTTCTCTCCCATTTTGATCTGACTATATTCCCTATTTCACTATAGGCCTGAATGTGATCTCAAATATCCCTTCACAGATTCATCCACGAGGGAGTTTCCAAGCTGTGTAATGTAAAGAAAGCTTCACGTATGTGAGATGAATAAACATGGCAAAAACAGTTTCACAGAAAGCGTCTTTCCGGTTCTATTCTGAAGATACTTCATTTTTCACCATAGACCTCAAAGTGCTCCCGAAGAACCCTTCGTGGATCCGTCCATGATAGTTTCCAAGCTGCATCATGTAAATAAAGCAATATCTATGTGTGATGATTACATATATCACAGAGGAGTTTCCAGAAAGCTTTTTCCGGTTTTAGCCTGAGGCTATTTCACTTTTCACCATCGGCACCAACATGCTCCCGAATATCACTTGGTATCAGTTTCTCCAAAAGGGTTTCCCCGACGCTGTATGAGAAGAGACGTATAACACCGTGAGTGGAATGCACACGTCACAAGGCAGTTCCTCGGAATGCTTCTCTCCAGTTTTGGTCTGAACAGATTTCCTTTTTCACCGTAAGCCTCAAAGTGCTCCTGAATATCCCGTCACACGCTAAGCATACACAGGGTTTGAAAACTGCTTAATGAAAAGAGAGGCTTAACTGAGTGAGAGTCATTAAGACGACACAGAGCAGTTTCACAGAAGGCTTCCATCTGGATTTTACCTAAGAATATTTCTTTCTCCATGTACTAAGGATCGTTCCCAAATGTCCTTCCTCAGATTCCACAAAAACAGTGATTTCAAGCTGTTCAATCCAAAGAACGGTTTAACTCTATGAGATGAATACACACATCGCAAAGCAGTTGCTCAGAAACTTTCCCTGCAGGTTTCAACGGAAGACGTTTCCTTGCTCACCAGAAGCCTCCGGGTGTCACTAAGTATCCCTTCACAGATTCTTCAAAGACAGAGTTTTGAAACTGGGCAATATAGAGTAAGCATTAACTCTGATGTGAATGCGTATATCAGAGATCAGATTCTTGGAACACTTCTTCCTCGATTTAATTTCGGTATATTTCACTATTCACCATAGTCCTCATTGTGCTCCGAAATATCACATTTTCGGTTTCACAGCAACAGTGTTCAAACACTGCCTTGTGAGAAAAGAAGCATAATTCCCTGAGTGGAACGCATACATCACAAAGTCGTTTCTCAGACAGCTTCTCTTCACGTTTTATCTGAAGATATCTGCTCTGTAACTGTAAGCCTGAATGTGCTCCCGAATGTCCCTTCACTGATCCATGCATGTCGGAGATTCCAAACTGAGTGATATGAGAAAAGTTTTAACTATTCGAGATGAATAAATATATCCAAAACAAAGCAGTTTCACATAAATCTTCTTTCCAGTTTTTGTCTGAGGATATTTCCTTTTTCACCATAGCCATCCCTATACCCCCGAATGTCTCTTGGTAGCTTTTTCTCCAAAAGGGATTCCAGAATCCTCTAGGAGAAGAAAGGTGAGTGGAATGCACACGTCATTCTGTGAGTGGAATTCTGTGAGTGGAATGCGCACATCACAAGCATCTCCTCAGAAAGCTTCTCTCCAGTTTCTATCTGAAGAGGTTTTCTTTCTCACCATAAGCCTAAATGGGCTCCTGAATATACCTTCACAGTCTAAACAAAAACAGTGTTATGATACTGCTCAATGAAAAGAGAAGCTTAACTGTGTGAGCAGAATTCACATGCATAGAGCAGTTTCACAGAAAGCTTCCTTCTGGTTTCTCTCTGTGATTATTTCTTTTTCAGGGTATTCTAAAGAGCGTTTCCAAATGTCCTTTCTCAGATTCCACAGAAACAGTGATTTTAAACTACTCAGTCCAAAAAATGATTTAACTCTATGAGATGAACACAAACTTCACAAAAGTGTCGCCCAGGAAGCTTCTCTCAAATATTCGATGGAACACATTTCCTTGCTTGACACAGGCCTCCGTTTGCCACTTACTATCCCTTCGCAGAACCCTCAAAGACCGACTTTCAACCTGGGAAATGTAGAGTAAGCTTTAAGCCAAACTGGGAAATGTAGAGTAAGATTTAACCCTCTGTAAAAATGTGCATGTCAGAGAGCAGTTTCTTCGAGTGCTTCTTTCTGTTTTTTACTGGACATTTCAATTTTGCCATAGTAGTCAATGTGCTCCAAATATAATTCTTTTGGTTTTACAGCAGGAGTGTTCAAATTGTGCCTTATGAGGAGAAAGTTATAACTCCCTGAGTGGAATGCACACGTCACCGAACAGTTTCACAGAAAGCTTCTCTCCCGTTTCTATCTGATTATATTTCCTATTTCACCTTAGGCCCGAATGTGATCCCAAACATCACTTGGTGGATCCATCCACGAGGGAGTTTCCAAGCTGTGTATTGTAAAGAAAGCTTCATCTATGTGAGATGAATAAACATAGCAAAAAGCAGATTCAGAGAAAGCTTCTTTCCAGTTTTTAACTGAAGATACATCGTTTTTCACCGCAGTCTACAAAGTGCTCCTGAAGGTCCTTTCCTGAATCCGTCCATGACAGTTTACAGGCTGCATAATGTAAAGAAAGTGTTATGTATGTGAGATGATTACACATATCACAGAGTAGTTTCCTAGAAAGCTTTTTCCAGTGTTAGTGTGAGGCTATTTCCCTTTTCACCATCGGCATCAACTTGCTCCCGAATATCACTTGGAACCTGTTTCTCCAAAAGGGTTTCCCTGATGCTGTATGTGAAGATAGGTATAACAGTGTGAGTGGAATGCACGCATCACAGGGCGGTTCCTCCGAAAGCCTCTCTCCAGTTTTGATTTTAACATATTTCCTTTTTCATCGTAAGCCTCAAAGTGCTCCCAAATATCCCAACACACACTAAGCATACACAGGGTTAGAAAACTGCTCAAGGAAAAGAGGGGCTTAAGTGAGTGAGAGTCATTAATACGACACAGAGCAGTTTCACAGAAAACTTCCTTCTGGATGTTACCTGAGAATATTTCTTTCTCCATGTTCTAAGGATCGTTCCCAAATGTCCTTCCTCAGATTCCACAAAAACAGTGATTTCAAGCTGTTCAATCCAAAGAACGGTTTAACGCTATGAGACGAATACACACATGGCAAAACAGTTGGTCAGAAAGTTTCTCTGCAGGTTTCATTGGAAGACGTTTCCTTGCTCACCACAAGCCTCTGGGCGTCACTAAATATCCCTTCACAGATTCTCCAAAGACAGAGTTTTGAAACTGGGAAACATAGAGTAAGCATTAACTCTGTTAAGTGAATGCACATATCAGAGAGCAGGTTCTTGGAACGCTTCTTCCTCGATTTTATTTCAGTATATTTCACTATTCGCCATAATCCTCAATGCACTCCGAGGTATCACATTTTCAGTTTCACAGGAACAGTGTTCAAACACTGCCTTGTGAGAAAAGTGGTATAACTCCCTCTGTGGAATGCATACATCACAATTCGTTTCATAGGAAGCTTCTCTCCACTTTTTATCTGAAGATATCTCCTCTTTCACCGTAGGCCTGAATGTGCTCCTGAATGTCCCTTCGTGGATCCATGCATGATGGAGTTTCCAAGCTGTGTAATATAAGAAAAGTTTTAACTATGCGAGATGAATAAATATATCTAACACAAAGCAGTTTCACAGAAATCTTTTTTCCAGGTTTTGTCTGAGGATATTTTCTTTTTCACCATAGCCATCCCTATACTCCTGAATGTCTCTTGGTAGCTTTTTCTCCAAAAGGGATTCCGGAATCCTCTAGGAGAAGAAAGGTGAGTGGAATGCACACGTCATTCTGTGAGTGGAATGCACACATCATTCTGTGAGTGGAATTCTGTGAGTCGCATGCACACGTCACAAAGCAGCTCTTCAGAAAGCTTCTCTACAGTTTCTATCTGAAGACATTTCCTTTCTCACCGTAAGCCTCAAAGCACTCCTGAATATCCCTTCACAGACTAAACAAAAACTGTTATGATATTGCTCAATGAAAAGAGAAGCTTAACTGTGTGAGCAAAATTCACGTGACAAATAGCAGTTTCACAGAAAGCTTCCTTCTGCTTTCTCTCTGAATTTAATTCTTTTTCAGCATATTCTTTTTTTTTTTTTTTTTTTTTGAGATGGAGTCTCACTCTGTCGCCCAGGCTGGAGTACAATGGCTGGATCTCAGCTCACTGCAAGCTCCGCCTCCCAGGTTTACGCATTCTCCTGCCTCAGCCTCCCCAGTAGCTGGGACTACAGATGTCCGCCACCTCGCCCGGCTAGCTTTTTGTATTTTTTTTAAGTAGAGACGGGGTTTCACCATGTTATCCAGGATGGTCTCGATCTCCTGATCTCGTGATCCGCCCGTCTCAGCCTCCCAAAGTGCTGGGATTACAGGCTTGAGCCACCGTGCCCAGCTTTTTTTCAGCATATTCTAAAGAGCGTTTCCCAATGTCCTTTCTCAGATTCCACAGAAAGAGTGATTTCAAACTACTCAATCCAAAGAATGATTTAACTCTATGAGATGAGTGCAAACCTCACAAAAGTGTTGCGCCAAAAGCTTCTCCCAAATATTCGATGGAAGACATTTCCTTGCTCAACACAGGCCTCCAGTTACCACTTACTATCCCTTCGCAGAACCCTCAAAGACCAACTTTCAAGCTGGGAAATGGAGAGTAAGCTTTTACCCTGTGAAAGAATGGACATGTCAGAGAGCACTTTCTTCGAATGCTTCTTTCTGTTTTTTATTGGACGACATTTCACTTTTTGCCATAGTCTTCAATGTGCTCCGAATATCTCTCTTTTGCTTTTCCAGGAACAGTATTCAAACTGTGGCTTATGAGAAGGAAGTTGCAATTCCCTGAGTGGAATGCACACATCACCAAGCAGTTTCTCAGAACGCTTCTTTCCAGTTTTTATCTGACTATATTTCCTATTTCACCTTAGGCCCGAATGTGATCCCAAATATACCTTTGTGGATCCATCCGAGAGGGAGTTTCCAAGCTACATAATGTAAAGAAAGCTTCATCTCTGTGAGATGAATAAACATACCAAAAGGCAGAAACAGAATACTTCTTTCCAGTTTTAAACTGCAGAGATTTCCTTTCTCACCATAGTCCTGAATGTGGTCCTGAAGGTCCCTTCCTGGATCCGTCCATGACAGTTTCCAAGTTGCATATAGTAAAGAAAACTTTATCTAGGCGAGATGATTACACATATCAAAGAGTAGTTTCCTAGAAAGCTTCTTTCCACCTTTTCTCAGAGGCTATTTCCCTTTTCACCATCGGCATCAACATGCCCCGAATATCACTTGGTACCTGTTTATCCAGAATGGTTTCCCCCATGCTGTATGAGAAGAGAGGTATAACACTGTGAGTGGAATGCACATGTCACAAGGCAGTTCCTCAGAGAGCTTCTCTCCATTTTGGTCTGAACATATTTCCATTTTCATCGTAAGCCACAAAGTGCTCCCGAATATCCTCTCACACTCTAAGCATACACTGGGTTAGAAAACTTCTCAATGAAAAGGGCCTTAAATGAGTGAGAGCCATTAAGACGACACAGAGCAGTTTCACAGAAAGCTCCTTCTGGATTTTAACTGAGGATCTTACTTTCTCCATGTTCTACAATTGTTCCAAATATCCTTTCTCAGATTCCAAAAATACAGTGATTTCAAGCTCTTCAATACAAACAACGGTTTAATTCTATGAGTCGAATACACATATCGCAAAGCAGTTGCTCAGAAAGTTTCTGCTGCAGTTTCATTGGAAGACGTTCCTTGCTCACCACAAGCCTCCAGGCGTCACTAATTATCCCTTCACAGATTCTTCAAGGACACAGTTTCGAAACTGGGCAACATACAGTAAGCGTTAACTTTGTGAAGTGAATGCACATATCAGAGAGCAGATTCTTGGAATGATTCTTCCTCGATTTTACTTCAGTATATTTCACTATTCGCCATAGTCAATGCGCTCCGAAATATCACATTTTCGGTTCCACAGGAACAGTGTTCAAACACTGCCTTGTGAGAAAAGAGGTGTAACTCCCTTACTGGAATGCATACATCACAAAGTCTTTCTCAGAAAGCTTCTCTCAACTTTTTATCTGAAGATATCTCCTCTTTCATCATAGGCCTGAATGTGCTCCCATATGTCCCTTCATGGATCCGTGCATGACCAATTGTTCAAACTGCATAATATAAGAAATGTTTAAACTATGTGAGATGAATAAATATATCTAACACAAAGCAGTTTCACAGAAATCCTCTTTCCAGTTTTTGAATGAGGATATATCCTTTTTCACCATAGCCATCCCTATACTCCCGATTGTCTCTTGGTAGCTTTTTCTCCAAAAGGGATTCCAGAATCCTCTAGGAGAAGAAAGGTGAGTGGAATGCACACGTCATTCTGTGAGTGGAATGCACACGTCACAAAGCAGCTCCTCAGGAAGCTTCTCTCCAGTTTCTATCTGAAGACGTTTAGTTTCTCACCGTAAGCCTCATAGCGCTCCTGAATATGCCTTCGCAGACTAAACACAAAACAGGGTTATGATACCGCTCAATGAAAAGAAAGCTTAACTGTGTTGTAATTCACGTGACACAGGGCAGTTTCACAGAAATTTCCTTCTGGTTTCTCTCTAGGTTATTTCTTTTTCAGGATATTCTAAAGAGCGTCTCCAAATGTCCTTTCAGAGATTCCACAGATACACTGATTTCAAACAACCTCATCCAAAGAATGATTTAACTCTATGAGATGAGCACCACTTCACAAAACAGTTACGCAGAAGCTTTTCTCAAATTTCGATGGAAGACATTTCCTTGCTCGACACAGGCCTCTGGTTGCCACTTACTATCCCTTCACAGAACCTCCAAAATGACTTTCAACCTGGACAATGGAGGTTAGGCTTTAACCCTGTGTAAAAATGGACATGTCAGAGAGCAATTTCTTCGAGTGCTTCTTTCTGTTTTTTATTGGACATTTCAATTTTGCCATAGTCTTCAATGTGCTCCAAAATCACTCTTTTCTGCTTTTACAGGAACAGTGTTCAAATTGTGCCTAATGAGAAGAAAGTTATAGCTCCCTGAGTGAAATGCACACGTCACCAAGCATTTTCACAGAAAGCTTCTCTCCCTTTTGTGATCTGACTATTTTCCTTTTTCACTATACATCCAAATGCGATCCTAATATCCCTTCTTGGATCCATCCATGAGGAGTTTTCCAAGCTGTGTAATGTAAAGAAAGCTTCATCTATGTGAGATGAATAAACATAGCAAAAAGCAGATTCACAGAAAGCTTCTTTCCTGTTCTGATGTGAAGATATTTCGTTTTTCACCACAGTCCTCAAAGTGCTCCCGAAGTTGCCTTTGTGGATCTGTCCATGACAGTTTCCAACCTGCATAATGTAAAAAAACCTTATCTATGTGAGATGATTACACATATCACAGAGTAGTTTCCTAGAAAGTTTTTTCCAGTTTTAGTGTGAGGCTATTCCCTTTCCACCCACGGCACCAACATGCTCCTGAATATCTCATGATACCTGTTTTCTCCGATGAGGTTTCTCCGTCACTGTATGAGAAGAGAGGTATAACATTGTGAGTGGAATGCACACGTCAAAAGGCAGTTCCTCGGAAGCTTCTCTCCGCTTTTGGTCTGAACATATTTCCTTTTTCATCGTAAGCCTCAAAGTGCTCCCGAAATCCCGTCACACACTAAGCATACACAGGGTTAGAAAACTGCTCAATGAAAAGAGAGGCTTAAGTGAGTGAGAGCCATTAAGATGACACAGAAGAGATTCACCGAAAGCTTCCTTCTGGATTTTACCTGAGGATATTTCTTTCTCCATGTTCTAAGGAACGTTCCCAATATCCTTCCTTAGTTCCATAAAAACTGATTTCAAGCTGTTCAATCCAAAGAATGCTTTAACTCTATGAGACGAATATACACATCACCAAGCAGTCGTTCGTAAATTTTCCCTCATGCTTCATCAGAAGATGTTTCCTTGCTACCAAAAGCCTCTGGGCGTCGCTAAATATGCATTCCCAGATTCTTCAAAGAGTTTCGAAACTGGGCACATAGAGTAAGCATTATCTCTGTGAACTGAATGCACATATCAGAGCAGATTCTTGGAACGCTTCTTCCTCGATTATTTCAATATATTTCACTCTTCACCATACTCCTCAAAGCGCTCAGAATTATCACTTTTTCAGTTTCACAGGAACAGTGTTCAAACACTGCCTTGTGAGAAAAGAGTTATAATTTCCTGAGTGGAATGTATACATCTCAAGTCGTTTCTCAGAAAGCTTCTATCCACTTTCTATCTGAAGATATCTCCTCTTTCGCTGTAGGCCTGAATGTGCTACCGAATGTGCCTTCACAGAACCGTGCATGACGGAGTTTCCAAACTGCATAATATAAGAAAAGTTTTAACTATGTGAGATCAATAAATATATTTAACACAAAGCAGTTTCACAGAAATCTTCTTTCCAGTTTTTGTCTGAGAATATATCCTTTTTCACCATAGCCATCCCTATACTCCCAATGTCTCTTGGTAGCTTTTTCTCCAAAAGGCATTCCAGAATCCTCTAGGAGAAGAAAGGTGAGTGGACTGCACACGTCATTATGTGAGTGGAATGCACACATCATTCTGTGAGTGGAATGTACATGTCAGAAAGCAGCTCCTCAGAAAGCTTTTCTCCAGTTTCTATCTGAAGACGTTTTCTTTTTTACCGTAAGCCTCAAAGCGCTCCTGAATATCCCTTCGCAGTCTAAACAAAAACAGAGTTATGATACTGCTCAATTAAAAGAGAAGCTTAACTCTGTGAGCAGAAATCACGTGACACAGAGCAGTTTCACAGAAAGCTTTCTTCTGCTTTCTCTCTGAGGTTATTTCTTTTTCAAGATATTCAAAACAGCGTTTCCAATGTCCTTTCTCAAATTCCACAGAATTAGTGATATGAAACTACTCAATCCAAAGAATGATTTAACTCTATGAGATGAACCCAAACTTCACAAATGAGTTGCACAGAAAGCTTCTGTCAATATTCGATGGAAGGCATTTCCTTCCTTGAAACAAGCCTCCAGTTGCCACTTACTATTCCTTCGCAGAACCCGCAAGACCGGCTTTCAAACTGGGAAATGTAGAGTAAGCTTCCATCCTGTGTAAAAGTGGACATGTCAGAGAGCAGTTTCTTTGAGTGCTTCTTTCCGTTTTTTATTGGACATTTCAATTTTGCCATAGTCTTCAATGTTCTCCGAATATCACACTTTTGGTTTTACAGGAACAGTGTTCAAATTGTGCCTTATGAGAAGAAAGTTACACGTCCCTGAGCGGAATGCACACGTCCCAACCAGTTTGTCAGAACCTCCTCTCCCGTTTTGATCTGACTATATTTCCTATTTCACTATAGGCCCAAATATGATCCCAAATATCCCTTCGGGGATCCATCCATGAGGGAGTTTCCAAGCTGTGTAATGTCAAGAAAGCTACATCTATCAGAGATGAATAACAGCAAAATCAGATTCAGAGAGAGCTTCTTTCCCATTCTGATCTGAAGATATTTCGTTTTTCATCATAGTCCTCAATGTGTTCCTGAAGGTCCCTTCGTGGATCCGTCCATGACAGTTTCCAAGCTGCATAATATAAAGAAGGCATTATATATGTGAGATGATTTACATATCACGGAGTAGTTTCCTACAAAGCTTTTTCCAGTGTTAGTCTGAGGCTATTTTCCTTTTCACCGTGGCACCAACATGCTCCTGAATATCACTTGGTACCCGTTTCTCCACAAGGGTTTCCCTGATGCTGTATGAGAAGAGAGGTATAACAATGTGTGTGGAATGCACACGTCACAAGGCAGTTCTTCAGAAAGCTTCTCTCCAGTTTTGGTCTGACAGATTTCCTTTTCCACCATAAGACTCAAAGTGCTCCCGAATATCCCGTCACATGCTAAGCATACACAGGGTTAGAAAACTGCTCAATGAAAAGAGGGGATTAACTGAATGAGAGCCATTAAGTCGACAGTTTCACAGAAAGCTTCCTTCTGGATTTTACCTGAGGATATTTCTTTCTCCATGTTCTAAGGATCGTTCCCAAATGTTCTCAATCAGATTCCCCAAAAACAGTGATTTCAAGCTGTTCAATCAAAAGAATGGTTTTACTCTATGAGAGGAATACACATCGCAAAGCAGTTGCTCAGAAAGTATCTCTACAGGTTTCATCAGAAGAGGTTCCCTTGCACACCACAGCCTCAGGCGTCACTAATATCCCTTCCCACATCCTTCAAAGCAGAGTTTCGAAACTGGGCAACATAGGAAAGCATTACCTCTGTGAGTGAATGCACATATCTGAGAGCAGATGCTTGGAACACTTCTTCCTCGATTTTATTTCAGTGTATTTCACTATTCGCATAGTCCTCAATGTGCTCCGAAATATCACTTTTTCGGTTTCACAGGAACAGTGTTCAAATACTGCCTTGTGAGAAAAGAGGTATAACTCCCTGAGTGGAATGAATACATCACAAAGTCGTTTCTCAGAAACCTTCTCTCCACTTTGTATCTGAAGATATCTCCTCTTGCACCGTAGGCCTGAATGTGCTTCCGAATGTCCCTCCACAGGACCGTGCATGACGGAGTTTCCAAACTGAGTAATATAAACAAAGTTTTAACTATACGAGATGAATAAATATATCTAACACAAAGCAGTTTTACAGAAATCTTCTTTCCATTTTTGTCTGAGGATATTTCTTTTTTCAGCATAGCCATCCCTATACTCCCGAATGTCTCTTGGTAGCTTTTTATCCAGAAGGGATTCTGGAATCCTCTAGGAGAAGAAAGGTGAGTGGAACACACACGTCATTCTGTGAGTGGAATGCACACGTCATTCTGTGACTGGAATTCTGTGAGTGGAATGCACACGTCATGAAGCAGCTCCTTGGAAAGCTTCTCTCCAGTTTCTACGTGAAGATGTTTACTTTCTCATCGTAAGCCTCAAAGTGTTCCTGAATATCCCTTTGCAGACTATGCAAACACAGTGTTATGATACTGCTCAACGAAAAGAGAAGTTTAACTGTGTGAGCGAAATTCACGTGACACAGAGCAGTTTAACAGAAGGCTTCCCTCTGGTTCCTCTCTGAGGTTATTTATTTTTCAGGATTCTAAGGCGTGATTCCAAATGGTCTTTCGCAGATTCCACAGAAACAGTGATTTCAAACGACTCAATCCAAAGAATGATTTAACTCTCTGAGATGAGCACAAACTTCAAAAAAGAGTTACACAGAAAGCTTCTCTCAAAAGTTCGATGGAAGACATTTCCGTGCTCGACACAGGCCTCCCGTTGTCACTTACTATCCATTCTCAGAACCCTCTAAGACCGAATCTCAACTGGGAAACGTAGAGTAAGCTTTAACCCTGTGTAAAAATGGAGATGTCAGAGAGCAGTTTTTCGGGTGCTTCTTTCTGTTTTTTATTGTATTTTCAATTCAATTATTCCATATTCCATTCATCCTTTCCAATCCAGTCCATACTCCATTCCATTCCTTTTAGATTCCATTCTTTCCATTTTCCATTCCATTCCATTACATTCCATTCGATCTTATATTTCATTCTATTACATTCATCCAGTCCATTCTATTCCATATCCTTTCCATTCCATATTCCATTCCATTTCATATTGCACTCCATTCCATATTCCATTCTATATTCCACTCCATTCAATTATATTCCATATTCCGTTGCATTCCATTCTGTTCCATTCCATTCCATTTCACTCAATTCCATATTCCATTCTAATCCATATTCTGTTCCATTCCATTCCAATCCATTCCATTCTTTATTCCATTCCATTCCTTTCCATTCCATTCCATTCTATTCCAATCCATATACCATTCCATTCCACTCCACTCCATGTTTCATTCCATTCCATATTGCATTCCATTCCATGTTCCACTCCATTCCATTCCATTCCATGACTAATCCGTTCCATTCCATTCCGTTCCGTTCCATTCCAGTAATTCCATATTCCATTCCATTCCATATTCCATTCCATTCCATTCCATTCCATTGCATTCCATTCCATTCATATTCCATTCCATTCCTTATTCTATTACATTTTGTTCCATTCCTTCCATTCCATTCTATTCCATTCCATATTGCAGTCCATTATATTCCATTCCATTCCATTCCATATTCATTCCATTCCATTTCATATTCATTCAATTCTATTCCGTTCCCTTCAATTACTTTTTCATTTCATTCCATATTCCATTCCATTTCATTCCATTCCTTTCCATTCCATTCCAGTCCATTTCATATTCCATTCCTTTACATTCCATATTCCATTCCATTCATTCCACTTTATATTCCATTCCATTTCATATTCCATTCGATTCCTTTTTCCATACAATTCCATATTCCATTAGATTCCATTCCGTTCCATTCCATTTCCATTCCATTCCATATTTCATTTCAATCCATTCCACTCAATTTGACACATTTCATCCGTTCCATATTCCATTCCATTCCATATTCTGTTCCATTCGATCCATTCATATTTTCATTCCATTCATATTCATTGTAATCCATTCCAATTTCCATTCCATTGCATTCAATATTCCATTGCATTATATATTCCATTCCATTCCATATCCCAATTCTTTCCATATTCCATTCCATTTCATTCATTCCATATCATATTCCATTCCATTCCATATTCCGTTGCATTTCATTCCATTCCGTTCTCTTCCATTCAATTCCATATTCATTCCATTCCCTACCAATCCGTTCCATATTCCATTCATTCATTCCATTACATTCCATTACATTACATATTTCATTGCATTCCATTCCATTCGAAATCCATTCCATTCCATATTCCAGTCCATTCCATACTCCTTTCCATTCCATTCCATACGTTCTGTTCGATTGTGTTCCATTCCATATTCCACTCTATTCCACATCATTTCATTCCATTCCATTCTGTACACTTCTATTCCATTTCATATTCCGTTCCACTCCGTTCCGTTCATTCCATTCAGTTCCATTCCTTTGCATACTCCAATCCATTGCATTCCATTCCATTGCATTCCAAGGCATTCCATTCCATTCCATTCCATATTCCATTCCAGTCCATATTTCATTCCATTCCATAGTCCATTCAATCCATTCCATTCTCTTCCATTTCATTCAATTCCATATTCCATTCCATTTCCGTTGCATTGCATTCCATATTCCATTCCATATTCCATTGCATTGCATTCCATTCCATTTCATTCCATTCCACTCCATTCCATATTCCATTCCATTCCTATCCATTCCTTTACATTCCTTCCATTTTCATTCCATTTGATATTCCATTCCATTCCAATTCCATTCCATTCCTTTCCATTCCATTGCATTCCATATTCCATTCCATTCTATAATCCATTCCATTCCACTCCATATTCCTTTCATTCCATTCCATTCCATTCCATATTCAATCCATTCCATTCCATTCAGTTCCATACATTCAATTCCATTCCATATTCCATTCCATTTCATTCCTTCCATTCCATTCCATCCATTCCATTCCTTACTTCATTCCTTTCCATTCCATTCCATTCCATATTCCATTTTTCCATATTCCATTCAATTTCATTCCATTTTATTCGATTCCATTTCATTCTGTACCCTTCCATTTCGTTTCATATTGCGTTCCTTTCCATTCCTCCATTCCATTACATATTCCATGCCATTCTACATTCCGTTCCATATTCATCCCTTTCCATTTCCATGCCATTCCGTATTCATTGCATTCCATTCCATTCCATATTCCATTCCATTCCATTTCATGTACATTCCCATTACATATTCCATTCCTATCAGTTCTCCGTTCCCTTCCATTTCATCCCAGTTCATATTCCATTCCATTCCATTCCATTCCACATCATATTCCATTCCATTCCATATTCCATTCCATTCCATATTAAATTTCCTTCCATTCATATTCTACTTCCATTGCATTCCATACCATATTCCATTCAAATCCATATTCCATTCTATTCCATATTCCATTGCATTTCATATTCCATTCCATTCAGTTCCATTCCATTGTCTTCCACATTTTATTCCATTCCAGTTTCCATTCCATTCCATTCCGTTCTATTTCATTCCATATTTAATTCAATTCCAATCCATTCCATTCCATTCAATCTATTCCATTCCGATCTCACTCTTTTCCATTCCTTCCATTCCATATTTCATTCCATTTCGTATTCATTTTATTCCATTCCATATCCACTCATTCCATTGCATTCCATTCCTTTTATATTCCATTCTTTCCATTTCAATCCGTTCATTCCATTCCATTCCATATTCCTTTCCATTCCACATTCCATTCCTTTCCATATTCAATTTCATTGCATATTCCATTCCATTCCATTGTATTCCATTCCAATCTGTTCCTTTCCGTTTCATTCCATATTCCATTCATTCCATATTCGATTCCATTCCCTTCTATTCCACATTCCATTCCATTCCATATTACATTCCTTTCCATATTACATTGCATTCCATTCCATATTACATTCCATTCCATTCCATATTCCTCTCCATTCCATTCCAGTCCATATCCCTTCCATTCCATATCCATTGCATTCCATTTTATTCCTTTCCATTTCATTCCGTTCCATGTTCCATTCCGTTCCATATTCCATTCCATGCCTTTCCCTACCCACCATTACATTCCTATTCATTCCACTCGATTCCTCTCCTATCTATTCCATATTCAATTCCATTCTATTCCATATTCTGTTCCATATTCCTTTCCATTCAATTCTATTCCCTTCCATTCCATTCCATTTATTTCATATTTGGTTCCATTCCGATCCGTTCTCTTCCCTTCCTTCCTTATTCATGTCATTCTTATTCCATGCCTTTCCATTACATTCTATTCCATTCTGTTCCATTCAATTCCATATACCATTACATTCCACTCCATTTCATTTCACTCCATATTCCATTCCATTTGATTCTATTCCATTCTATATTCAATTCAATTCCATTCCATTCAGTTCCATATTCCATTCCATTCTATTCCATTCCATTCCCTTTCATTCCATTTCATTCCATTTCACACGCCATTGTGTTCCGTTCCTTTCCATTCCATTCCATATCCCATTCCTTTCCATATTCCTTTCGAATCCACTCCATTTCATTCCATGTTCCATTCCATTCCATATTCCATTCCATTCCATTTCATTTTCCATTCCATATTCCATTCCATTCCATTCCATTCCATTCCATTCCATTCCATATTAGATTCCATTCCGTTCTGTTCCATTCCATTCAGTATTCCATTCCTTTCCATTCCACTGCATTCCATATTCCATTCCATTTCATATTACATTCTATTCCACTTTCCATTCCATTCCATATCCCATTCCTTTCCATATTCGCTTCCAATCCACTCCATTTCATTCCATGTTCCATCCCATTCCATTCCAATCCATTCTATTTTCCATTCCATTCCATATTCCATTCCATTCCGTTCCGTTCCATTCCTTTCCATATTCCCTTCTATTCCATATTCCATTCCATTCCACATCCCATTCCTTTCCATGTTCCCTTCCAATACACTCCATTTCACTCCATGTTCCATCCCATTCTATTTCATTCCATTCCATTCAATTCTATTTTCCATTCCATTTAATTCCATTCCATTCTGTTCCATATTCCATTCCATTTCATCTGTCATTCCATTCCATTTTCCATTCCATTTTATTCCATTCCATAATCCATTCCATTACATTTCATATTCCATTCCATTACTTTCTCTCTCCATATTCCATTCCATCCATATTCCATTCCATTCAATTCCATATTCCATGCATTCCATTCCATTCCATTTCTTATTCCATTTCATTCCATATTTTATTCCAATCCAATCCATATTCCATTCCATTCCATTCCATTCATTCCATCCCATTCCATATCCATTCAGTCCATATCCATTGCATTTCATTACTTTCCATTCCGTTCCATTACATTTCGTATTCCATTCCTTTCCATTCCATTCCATATCCATTCCATTTGATATTCGATTCCATTCCATACCTTTTCCTTTCCCTTCCATTCACTTCCGTTACATTGCATTTCATTTCATATATCCTTCCATTGCGTTCCGTTCGTTCAATTCCATAATCTATTCAATTCCATATTTCATTGCATTCTATTCCATTTTAATTATATTCCATTCCATTGCATTCCATTTTTTCCTTTCCATTCCATTCCATTTCATTCCATATTTCATTCCATTCCTCTATATTCCATTCCATTCTATTCCATTCCATATTCCATTCCATTCCATCCCATTCTAATACCATTCCACTCAATATTCCACTACATTGCATTCCATATTCCATTCGATTCCATATTCCATTCAATCCATAATCCATTCCATTCCTTCCATATTCCATTGGATTCCATTCCATTCAATCCATTCCATTTTATATTCCATTCCTCTCCATTCTATTCCATTCCTTTCCACTCCAATCCATATTCCTTTTCATTCATAATCCACTACATTCTATATTCAATTCCATTCCATATTCCATTCCATTCCATTTCATTCTATTCCATCCATATACAATTCCATTCTATTAGATTCCATATTCCTTTTCATTCCATATTCCATTCATGAATTCCATATTCCACCCATTCATTTCCATAATCCATTCATTTCATTCCATTCTTTTCCATATTCCTTTCCATTACATATACTATTCCATTCCATATTCCACTCCTTTCCTTTCAGTCCATTCCATTCCATTTTCAATACCATTCCATTGCTTTTCAATTCAATTTCATTCCATTCATTATCCCGTTCCTTTCCATTCCCTACCATTCCATTCCATTCAATTCTATCCCATTCCAAATACCATTCCTTTCCATTTCATTGCATATTCCATTCCACTCCATAATCCATTCCATGCATTCCTTATTCCATTCAATTCTTTCCGTTCCATTCTGTTCTATTCCATATTCCATTCCATTCCATTTCATATTCTCTTCCATTCCTTCCATTCCATTCACTTAATCCCTTCATTCCATTCCATTCCATTCATGAAATTCATTTGACTCTATTTTCCATTCCATTTGATATTCCACCATTCCATTCCATTCCCTTCCTTTTCATATTCCTTTGCATTCATATTCCATCCCATTCCATATTCCATCCCATTCCATATTCCATCCATTCCATTCCATTCCATTGCATTCCATTCCATATTCCATTCCATTCCATTGCATTCCATTCCATCTTCTCAATTTGGTTACATTTTATTCCGTTGTTGTTCCATTCATGTATATTCCATTCCATTCCATTAAATATTCATTCCATTCCATTCCATACACCATTCCTTCCATTAAATATTCCATTCCATATTCCATTTTTATTCATATTCCATTCCCAGTGCATATTCCATTCATTTCCATATCCATTCCATATTCCATTGCAGTCCATATTCAAGTCGATTCCATTCCATTCCATATTCCATGCACTAAATTGCATTCCATATTCATTTCATTGAATATTTCATTCCATTCCATTCCATTCCATATTCCAGTAATCCATTCAATACCATTCCATATTCCATTCCATTCCATTTCATATCCATTCCATTCCATACTCCATTACTTCCATTGCATTCCATTACATTCCATTGCATATTTCATCCATTCCATTCCATTCCATATTCCACTAAAATCCAACATCCATTCCATGTCCATTCCATTCCATTCTATATTCCATTCCATTCCATTCCTACTCCATTCCATTCCATAATCCACTCCATTTCATAGGACATTCCATTCTTATTCCATTACTCCTGTGTCTTATTCATTCCATGCTATTCCATTCCATTCCATTCCATTCCGTTTGACATTCTATTCCATATTCAATTACATTACATTCCATTCCTTCCAATTCCATATTCCATCCATTCCATATTCCATTATATTCCATTTCGTATTCCATTCCATTCCATTAAATTCCATTCCATTCCATATTCCATTCCATTTCTTATTCCATTCCATTTCATATTCCATTCCATTTCGTTTACCATTCCATTCCATTCCATTCTATATTCCATTCCATTCCATCCCATACTTCATTACATTCATTTTTATTCCATTGAATTGCCTTCCACATTACATTTCATTCAACATTTCATTCCATTCCATATTCCATCCCATTCCGTTCCATTCCTTTCCATATTTCATTCCATTCCATATTCCATTCCATTCGATTCCATTCCATTCATATTCCATTTCATTCTATTCCATTCAATTCCATATTGCATTCCATTCAATTCCATTTCATTCCATATTCCCTTCCATTCAATCCATTCATTCCATAGTCCATTCCTTCCTTTCCTTTCCAATCCATATTCCATTCCATTCCATATTCTTTCCCGTCCATTCCATATTCCATTGCATCCATATTCTTTCCATTCCATTCCTTTCCATTCCGTTCTGTTCCATTCTATTTCACCTATATTTTGTTGTGTTCCATTCGTTCCGTTCCATTCCATATTCCATCCTTTTCTTTCCATTCTATTCCTTTCCATTCCATTCCATTCCATATTCCTTTCGATTCCATTCCATTTCATTCCATTCCATATTCCATTCCACTCCTTTCTATTCCGTTTCATATTCCATATCACTCCATTTCATTCCATTTCATATTGCATTTCATTCCATTTTCCATTCCAGTCCATTCCATTCCTTTCCGTTCCATATTCCATTCCATTCCATGTTTCATTCCATTGCATATTCAATTTATTCCATTCTATTCTATTCCCTTCCTTTCTATTTCACTCCACATTCATTCCATATTTCATTCCATTCCATTCCATTCAATATCCACCCCATTCCATATGACATTCCATTCATATTCCATTGCATTCCCCGTGAGTATTCCATTCCATTCCATTCCATTGCATTCCATTCCATTTTTTTATATTCCATACCCTTCATTCCACTCAGTTCATACCAATCGATTCCAATATTCCTTTCCATTCCATATTGCAACTATTGCATATTCCATTCCATTCAATATTCCATTTCATTCCACTCCATTCCATATTCCGTTCCGTTTCATTCCGTTCTGTTCCGTACCATTCCATTGAATTCCACATTGCATTCCAATCCATATTACACTCATTTCCATTGCATTCCATATTCCATTCCAGTCCTTATTCCATTCATTCCATCCATTCCATTCCATATTCCTTTCCATTCCTTAATCCATTCCATTTAATTCATATTCCGTTCCATCCGGTCAATTCCTTCCATTCCATATTCCATCCTTTCCATTTTTTTCCATTTCTTATTCCATTTCATTCCATATACATTCCATTACATTCTATATCCATTCCATTTCATTCCAGTTCCATCCCATTCCATTCCATTCCATATTCCCTTCCATTGCATATTCCATTCCATTCCATTCCATATTCCATACCTTTTATATTCCATTGCATTCTGTATTCCTTCCATTCCATATTTTATTCCATTCCTTTGAATTGCATCCAATTCATTCCATTCCATATTCCTTCCCTTCCACTCCATTCAATTTCGTTCCATTTCCTCTGTGGCATATAGCTTTCCTTGCCATATTGCAGTGCATTCCATATTTTATTCCACTACATTCTATCGCATTCCTTAATCCATTCCATCCATTTCCTTTCCCTTCCATACCTATCAATTCCATTCCATATACCCCTCCATTCAACTCCATACCATATTCCTTTCATTCCATTCCTTTCCATTTCATATTCCAATCAATCCATATTCCATTACATACATGCCATTTCATTCCTTTCCTTATTTCATTTCATTCCATTTTTCTATTCCATTCCATTCATTCCATATACCATTCCATATTACATCTCATTCCATATTTTTATTCAATTCCATATTCTATTCCTTCCATATTCCATTCCATTTCATATTCCATTCCATTTCGTATATCATTCCATTTCCATAGTCAATTTCATTCAGTTCCATATATATTTTCCATTCCATTCCATATTCATTCAATTCCATTCCATTTTATTCCATTCCTTCCATATTCATTTCATTCCATTCCATTTTATCCATTCCATCCATATTTCATTCCATTCCATTCCATCCATTATTTCATTCCATTCCTTTCTATTCCATTAATTCCACTCCACATCCATTTCATTCCATGTTCCATTCCATTCTGTATTCCATTCCATTCCATATTCCATTGCATTCCATTCTATGTTCCATTCCATTCCTTTCCATTCCATCCCATTCGATTCCATTTTCCCGTTCACTCCATATTCCATTACATTTGATTCCATTCGATTCCATTCCATATTCCTTCCATTCCATTCAATTCCATATACCATTCCATTCCATATTCCATTACTTTTCCATATTCCATTCCATTCCATTCCATATTCCATTCCATTCAATTCCATACTCCATTCCTTTCCATTCCATATAGCATTGCATTCCATTTCATTCCATTCCATATTGAATTCCATTCCATTCCGTTCCAATAACTATTCCATTCCCATCCATATTCCTTTCCATTCCGTTCCTTTTGTTTCCCTTCAGTTACATTCTATTTCATCTCATATTTTGTTGCGTTCCGTTCCGTTCCATTCCATATTCTTTCCTATTCTTCCATTCTATTCCATTCCTTGCATTCCATTCCATATCCATTCCATTCCATTGCGTTTCATTCCATTCCACATTCCATCCACTCCAATCTATCCCGTTTCATATTCAGTTTCATTCCATTCCATTCCATTCCATATTCCATTCCATTCCATATTTCATTCCATTCCATATTCTATTCCATTCTATTACATTCTATTCCCTTCCATTCTATGTCATTCCATATAACATTGCATATTCATTCCTTTCCATTACATTCCATTCAACATTCCATTCAATTCTGTATTACGTTCCATTGCATATTCCATTCCATTCCCTGATATTCCATTCCATTCCGCTAATTGCATTCCTTTACATTCCATTCCATTTTATATTACAGGCCGTTCTTTCCACTCCGTTCCATAACAATCCATGCCACATCCTTTCTATTTCCATATTGCATCCATTCATATTCCATGGCATTCCTATTCCATTTCATTCCTTGTAGTCCATATTCGTTCAATTCCATTCCGTTCTGTTCCACTCCATTCCATTCAATTCCATATTCATTCCATACCATATCCATTCCATTCCATTCCACTCCATTCCATATTACATTCTATTCCATTCCATTCCTTATTCCATTCCCTTCCACTCCATTCCATTCTATTTCATTCAATATTCCATTCCTTTCCATTCTACATTCCAATCCATTACATTCCATATACAATTCCATTCCATATTCCATTCCACTCCTTTTTCAATTTTTCCTTCCAATCCATTTCCACATACAATTCCTTCCATATTCCATTCATTCCATTCCATTCATTTTCATATTCCCTCCATGCCGCATTCCATTCAATTCTATACATTATTCCATTCCGTTCCATACACTCCACTGCATTTTATTTCATTCCATATTAAATTCCAGGCCTTTCCATATTCCATTCCATTCCATAACATTCTATATTGCTTTCCATTCCATTCCATTCGATATTCCATTCCATTCCATATTCCTTTAGATTCCATTACACTTCATTCTTTATTTCATTCCATTGCATTCCATTTGTTTCCATTCAATATTCCATTCCATTCAATTCTATTCTATTTCATATTCCATTCCATTACATTGCATTCTGTTTCATATTCCATTCCACTCCATATTGCATTCCATTGTATTCTTTTCCATATTCCATTCCATTCCATTGCATATTCTATTCCATTCCTTATTCCATTCCTTTCCAATCCATATTCCATTTCAGTTCATTTTCAATTCCATTTCGTATACCACTACATTCCTTCCATTCCATTCCATTCATATTCGGTTGTGTGCCATTCCGTTCCATTCCATTCCATGTTCCACTGCTTTCCATAGTACATTCCATTCCAAATTCATTTCCTTTCCATTCCATTCCATTTTTATTCCATTCCATTCCATTCCATATTCCACCCATTCCATTCCATTCCATATTCCATTCCATTCCAAATTCATTCAATCCATATTCCTTTGAATTCTATTCGTTTCATTTGTATTCCATTCCATATTCATTTGATTCCAGTCCATTCCATCCATTCCATGCATTCCATATCCATTACATTACATTCTTTTTTTTAAAGTATTTTTGTATTATACTTTAAGTTCTAGGACATGTGCATAACCTGCAGGTTTGTTACACATGTATACTTATGCCATGTTGGTTTGCTGCACCCATCAACACGTCAGAACCCATCAAATCATCATTTATATCATGTATAACTGCCCAATGCAATCCCTCCCTCCTCCGCTCTCTCCATGATAGGCCCCAGTGTGGGATGTTCCCCTTCCGGAGTCCAAGTGATTCTCATTGTTCAGTTCCCACCTATGAGTGAGAACATGCGGTGTTTGGTTTTCTCTTCTTGTGATAGTGTGTAAGAATGAAGGTTTCCAGCTGCATCCATGTCCCTAAAAAGGACGCAAACATCCTTTTTGATGGCTGCATAGTATTCCATGGTGTATATGGCCACATTTTCTGAATCAGTCGGTCACTGATGGAATTTGGGTTGATTCCAGTCTTTGCTATGTGAATAGTGCCGCAATAAACATATGTGTGCATGTATCTTTGTAGTAGAATAATTATAATCCTTTGGGTATATACTCAGTAGTGGGATGGCTGGGTAATATGGTACATTTAGTTCTAGATCCTTGAGCAATTCCCATACTGTTTTCCATAATGGTTGAACTAGTACAATCCAACCAACAGTGAAAGTGTTCCTATTTCTCCACATCCTCTCCAACACCTGTTGTTTCCTGACTTCTTATTGATTGCCATTCTAACTGGTGTGAGATGGTATCTCATTGTGTTTTCATTTGCATTTCTCTGATGGCAAGTGATGATGAGCATTTTTTTTCATGTGCCTGTTGGCTGTATGAATGTCTTCTTTTGAGAAATGTCTGTTCATATCCTTTCCCCACTTTTTGATGGGGTGTTTGGTTTTTCTTGTATATTTGTTTGAGTTCTTGTAGATTCTGGATATTAGCCCTTTGTCAGATGAGTAGGTGCAAAAATTTTCTCCCATTCTGTAGGTTGCCTGTTCACTCTGATGGTAGTCTCTTTGCTGTGCAGAAGCTCTTTAGTTTTAATGAGATCCCATTTGTCAATTATGGCTTTTGCTGCCGTTGCTTGTGGTGTTTTAGACATGAAGTCCTTGCCCATGCCTATGTCCTGAATGGTAATACCTAGATTTCTTCTAGGGTTTTATGGTATGAGGACTAACATTTAAGTCTCTAATCCATCTTGAATTAATCTTCGTATAAGGGTAAAGGAAAGGATTCAGTTTCAGCTTTCTACTTATGGCTAGCCAATTTCCCAGCACCATTTATTGAATAGGGAATCCTTCCCCATTTCTTGGTTCTCTCAGGTTTGTCAAAGATCAGATGGCTGTAGATGTGTGGTATTATTTCTGAGGACTCTGTTCTGTTCCATTGGTCTATATCTGTTTTGATTCCAGTACCATGCTGTTTTGGTTACTGTAGCCTTGTAGTAGTGTTTGAAGTCAGGTAGCGTGATGCCTCCAGCTTTGTCCTTTTGACTTAGGATTGTCTTGGCAATGTGGGCTCTTTTTTGGTTCCATATGAACTTTAAAGCAGTTTTTTCCAATTCTGTGAAGAAAGTCATTGGTAGCTTGATGGGGAGGCACTCAATCTATAAATAACCTTGGGCAGAATGGCCATTTTCATGATATTGATTCTTCCTATCATGAGCATGGTATGTTCTTCCATTTGTTTATGTCCTCTTTTATTTCACTGAGCAGCGGTTTGTAGTTCTCCTTGAAGAGGTCCTTGACATCGCTTGTAATTTGGATTCCTATGTATTTTATTCTCTTTGAAGCGTTGTGAAGGGAATTTCATTCCTGATTTGGCTCTCTGCTTGTCTGTACCGGTGTATAAGAATGCTTGTGATTTTTGCCCATTAATGTGTGTATACTGAGACTTTGCTGAAGTTGCTTATCAGTTAAGGAGATTTTGGGCTGAGATGATGGAGTTTCCTAAATATACAATCATGTCATCTGCAAAAAGGGACAATTTGAATTCTTCTTTTCCTAACTGGATACCTTGATTTCTTTCTCTTGCCTGATTGCCCTAGCCAGAACTTCCAACACTATGTTGAATAGGAGTGGTGAGAGAGGGCATCCCTGTCTTGTGCCAGTTTTCAAAGGGAATTTTTCCTGTTTTGCCCATTCAGTATGATATTGGCTGTGGGTTTGTCATAAATAGCTCTTATTATTTTGAGGTACGTTCCATCAATACCGAATTTATGAGCGTTTTTAGCATGAAGGGCTGTTGAATTTTGTCAAAAGCCTTTTCTGCATCTACTGAGATAATCATGGGTTCTTGTCTGGTGGTTCTGTTTATATGCTGGATTACGTTTATTGATTTGCAATGTTGAACCAGCTTGCATCCCAGGGATGAAGCCACTTGATCATGGTGGATAAGCTTTTTGATGTGCTGCTGAATCCGGTTTGCCAGTTTTATTGAGAATTTTGCATCGATGTTTATCAGGGATATTGGTCTAAAATTCTTTTTTGGTTGTGTCACTGCCAGGCTTTGGGTATCAGGATGCTGTGGTCTCATAAAAAGAGTTAGGGAGGATTCCCTCTTTTCTATTGATTGAAATTGTTTCAGAAGGAATGGTACCAGTCCTCCTTTTACCTCTGGTAGAATTCAGCTGTGAATCCATCTGGTCCTGATTTTTTTGGTAGGTAGGCTATTAATTGTTGCCTCAATTTCAGAGCTGATTGGTATATTCAGGGATATTCAAACTTCTTCCTGGTTTAGTCTTGGGAGAGTGTAAGTGGTCCAGGGAAATTATCCATTTCTTCTAGATTTTCTAGTGATTTGCGTAGAGGCGTTTATAGTATTCTCTGATGGTTGTTTGTATTTCTGTGGGGACGGTGGTGATATCCCCTTTATCATATTTATGCGTCTATTTGATTCCTTTCTCTTTTCTTCTTTATTAGTCTTGCTAGCGTAGTCTGTCAATTTTGTTGATCTTTTCAAAAAACCAACTCCTGGATTCACTGATTTTTTGGAGGGTTTTTTGTGTCTCTATCTCCTTCAGTTCTGCTCTGATCTTAGTATTCTTGCCTTTTGCTAGCTTTTGAACGTGTTTGCTCTTGCCTCTCTAGTTCTTTAATTGTGATGTTCGACTGTCAATTTTACATCTTTCCTGCTTTCTCTTGTGGGCATTTAGTGCTATACATTTCCCTCTACACCATGCTTTAAATGGTCCCAGAGATTCTGGATGTTGTATCTTTGTTCTCATTGGTTTCAAAGACATCTTTATTTCTGCTTTCATTCATTATGTCCCTAGAAGTCATCCGGAACAGGTGTTTAGTTTCCAGTAGTTGAGCGGTTTTGAGAGTTCTTAGTCCTGAGTTCTCGTTTGAGGGCACTGTGGTCTGAGAGATAGTTTGTTATGATTTCTGTTCTTTGACATTTACTTAGGAGTGCTTTACTCCAATTATGTGGTCAATTTTGGAATAAGTGCGAAGTGGTGCTGAGAAGAATGTATATTCTGTTGATTTGGGGGTGGAGAGGTCTATAGATGTCTATTAGGTCCACTGGGTGCAGAGATGAAGTTCAATTCCTGGATATCCTTGTTAACTTTCTGTTTCATGTTCTGTCTAATGTTTACAGTGGGTGTTGAAGTCTCCCATTATTATTGTGTGGTCTAAGTCTCTTTGTAAGTCTATAAGGACGTGCTTTATGAATCTGGGTGCTCCTGTATTGTGTGCGTATATTTAGGATAGTTAGCTCTTCCTGTGAATTGATCCCTTTACCTTATGTAATGACCTTCTTGGTCTCTTTTGATCTTTGATGGTTTAAAGTCTATTTTATCAGAGACTAGGATGCAACCCCTCCTTTTTTTTGTTCTCCATCATTTGCTTGGTAGATCTTCCTCCATCCCTTTATTTTGAGCCTATGTATGTCTCTGCGGTGAGATGGGTCTCCTGAATACAGCAGACTGATGGGTCTTGACTCTTGATCCAGTTTGCCAGTCTGTGTCTTTTAATTGGAGCATTTAGTCCATTGACATTTAAGGTTATTATGGTTGTGTGTGAACTTGATCCTGTCATTATGATATTAACTGGTATTTTCTCGCTAGTTGATGCAGTTGTCTCCTTGCCTTGATGGTCTTTACATTTTGGCATGTTTTTGCAATGGCTGGTAGCGGTTGTTCATTTCCCTGTTTAGGGCTTCCTCAGGGTCTCTGTAAGGCAGGCTGGTGGTGACAAAATCTCTAAGCTTTGCTTATCTGTAAAGGATTTTATTTCTCCTTCACTGATGAAACTTAGTTGGCTGGATATGCAATTCTGGGTTTTAAAATTCTTTTCTTAAGAACGTTGAATATTGGCCCCCACTCTCTTCTGGCTTGTAAAGTTCTGCCAAGGATCTGCTGTTAATCTGATGTGCTTCCCTTTGTGGGTAAACCGACCTTTCTCTCTGGCTGCCTTAAGATTTTTCCTTCATTTCAACTTTGGTGAATCTGTCAAGGATGTGTCTTGGAGTTGCTCTTCTGGAGAGTATCTTTGTGGTGTTCTCTTTATTTCCTGAATTTGAATGTCGGCTGCCCTACTAGGTTGGGAAGTTCTCCTGGATGATATCTGAAGAGTGTTTTCCCACTTGGTTCCATTTTCCCTCTCACTTTCGGCACCCCAATCAGACGTAGATTTGGCTTTTTACATAATCATACTTCTTGCAGGCTTTGTTCATTTCTTTTTCTTCTTTTTTCTTTTGGTTTCTCTTCTCGCTTCATTTCATTCATTTGATCCTCATCGCTGATACTCTTTCTTCCAGTGATCAAGTTGATTACTGAAGCTTGTGCATTGTCACATATTTCTCGTGTCATGGTTTTCATCTCTGTCATTTCGTTATGATCTTCTCTGCATTAATTAGTCTAGCTGTCAATTCTTCCACTCTTTTTTCAAGATTTTTAGTTTCTTTGCGCTGGGTACTTAATTCCTCCTTTAGCTCTGAGAAGTTTGATGGACTGAAGCCTTTTTCTCTCCTGTCGTCTAAGTCATTCTTGACCAGCTTTGATCCGTTGCTGGTGATGGGCTGCGCCCCTTTGCGGGGGAGATACGCTCTTATTTTTTGATTTCCTCTTTTTTGCCCTGCTTTTCCCATCTTTGTGGTTTATCTGTCTCAGGTCTTTGATGATGGTGATGGACTGATGGGGTTTGGTATAGTTTTCCTTCCTGTTTGATAGTTTCCTTCTGACAGTCAGGACCGTCTGCTATAGGTCTATTGGAGATTGCTTGAGGTATACTCCCGACCCTGTTTGCCTGGGTATCAGCAGCAGAGGTTGCAAAAGATAGAAATATTGATGAAGAGCGAGTGTACCTGTCTGATTCTTCCTTTGAAGCTCCTCTCGGGGTGTCCTCCACCCTGTGAAGTGTAGGTGTCAGACTGCCCTAGTGGGGGATATCTTCCAGCTAGGCTACTTAGGGGTCAGGGACCCACCTGAACAGGAAGTCTGTCCGTTCTCACATCTCAACCTCCATATTGGGAGATCCACGGCTCTCCTCAAAGCTGTCAGACAGAGCTTTCGTGTCTGCACAGGCCCCCGCTGCTTCCCTGTTGGCCTTCAGCTGTGTGCGTCCCCAGAGATGGAGCTACAGGACAGGCAGGCTTCCTTGAGCTGCTGTGAGCTCCACCAGTTCGAGCTTCCCAGCGACTTTGTTTTCCTACTTAAGGCTCTTCCATCCATATTCTATCCATTTCATTCCATTCCATTGCATTTCGCATTCCATTCCATTTCATTCCATGTTGCATTGCATTCCATTCCATTATTTCCATTCCTTAATCCATTGCTTTCCTTTCCATGATGCATTCCATTCCATTCCATATTCATTCCATTCTGTACCATTCCATTCCATATTCCATTGCATTCCGTATTCCTTTCTATTCCATTCCATATTCCATTCCATCCAAATTCCATCCATTCCATTCCACTCATTATTCGATTCTATACCATATTCCATTGCATTAGATTCCATTCCGCTTCCTTCCATTCCATTCATTCCATTTTATTTCATATTCCTTTCCATTCCATATTCCATTCCATTCCATATTCCATTCTATACCATATTCCATTCCATTCCATTGCATTCCATATTCCGTTCCATTCCATTGAATTCCATATTCCATTCCATTCGAATCCATATACCATTCCATTCCATTCCATTCCATTCTATTCCATATTCCATTGCATTCCATATTCCATTCCATTCGATTCTATTCCATGTTCCATTTCATTCCATACTCCATTGCATTCCATATTCCATTCCATTCCATCCCATTCGATATTCCATTACATTCCAATCCATATTTCGTTCCATTCGGTTCCATTTCATTCCATTCCATTCCATTCCATATTCATTCCTTTCCATATTCCAATCAATTCATTTCTGTATTCCATTCACTTCCTTTCCTTTCCACACGTTTAATTTTCCATTGCTTTTCACTCTGTTCCGTTCCATTCCATTCCATATTCCTTTCTTTCCATATTCCATTCCATTCCATTCCATTCAATTACATTCCCATCCCATTCCATTCCATTCCATTCCGGTGCATTACATTCCGTATTTCTTTCTTTTCATTCCTTTCCTTTCATATTCCATTCCATTCCATATTACATTCTTTTCATTCCATATTCCATTCCATTAAGTTCCATATTCCATTCCTTTCCATTCCATTCAATATATCATTCCATTCCATACTCTATTACATCCCATATACCATTCCATTCCATTCCATTCTGGTCCATTCCATTCCGTTTTATTACGTTCCATTTTATTCCCTTCCGTATTCCTTTCCATTCCATATTCCATTCAAATCCTTTCATTTCCATTAAATTCCATTCCCATTTTTTTCATACCATTCCATTCCCTATTCCATTCCATTCCATATTCCATTCAATTGCATTCCGTATTACATTACATTCAATTATATTCCATTCCATATTCCATTCCATTCCATTCCTTTCCATTCCATATTGCATTCCATTCCATTCCATTTCATATACCATTCCATTCATTCCATATCCATTCCATTACATTACATTACATATTCCTTCCATTCCATATTCCATTCCATTCCATATTCCATTCCATTCCATTCCTATTCCATTCCATTTCATTATATCCATCCATATTCCTTCCATTCCATTCCATTCCATATCCATTCCATTCCTTCCATATTCCATTCCATTTCATTCCGTATTCCATCCATTCCATTATATTCCATTCCATATTCCATTCATTCCCTTTCATTCCATTCCATTCCATTCCATATTCCATTCATTCCATATTCTCATTCCATTCCATATTCCTTTTCATTCCATTCCCTTGTTTTCCTTTCCAATCCATATTCCTTCCATTCTGTTCCATTCCATTTCCTATTTCTTTCCATTGCATTCCATTCCCTTCCATTCCATTCCATTTCATTTTACATTTCCTTCCATTCCGTTCCCTTCCACTCTTTTCCCTTCCTTATTCCATCCATTCCATATTCCATTCCTTTCTACTCCATTCTTTTCCATTCCATTGCATTCCAGTCATATTCCATTCCATTACATTACATTCATGTTCAATTCCATTACATTCTATTCCATTCCATATTCCATTCCATTCCATTCCATATTCCACTGCATTCCATTTTCCATTCCATTCCATTCCACTTTCCACTCCATTCAATTCCATTCTATTGCATTCCATATTTCCACCATTCCATTCCATTCCATTCCATATTCCGTTCCATCCATTCCATATTCCATTCCATTCCATTTTCCATTCCAATCCAAATTTCATTCCATTCCATTCTATATTCCTTTCCATTCCATCCCATTCCATTCGTTCCATTCCATTTCATTTTATATTTCATCCGTTCCATTCCGTTCCATTCCATATTGCATTCCATTCTATTTTCCACACAATTCTATTCATCATTCCATTCCATTCCATCCATTTTTTCATGCATTCGTTTCATTTCATTCCATTCCATATTCCATTCCATTGTATTCCATTCTATTCTCTTTCATTCAGTTCCTTTTCCTTCCATTCCATTCATTTCCATATTCCATTCCACTGCATATTCAATTCCATTCCATGCATTCCATATTCCATTCCATTCCATTCCATTCCCTTCCTTGTTACACTCCATAGCATTCCATTCCGTTCTGTTTCATTCCATATTCCATTCCATTCCATTCCATTCCATTCCATTATTCCTTTCCATTCCATTCCATATCCGTTCCATTGCATATTCAATTCCATTCTATTCCATTCCATATTCCATTCAATTCCATAATCCATTCCATTCCATATTCATTCCAATCCATTCCATTCCATATCCTTTCATTGCATATTCCATTCCATTCATATTCCATTCCATTCCATTCCATCTCTTATTGCATTTCTTTCCATATTCCACTCCAATCAATTCCATTCCATCCTTATTGCCTTCCATTCCATTCCTTTCAATTTCGTCATTTTCATTCCGTTCCATATTAAATTTCATTCCAAATTCCATTAATTCCATTCAATTAAATTCCGTATTATTTTCCATTTAATCCGTTCCGTTCCTTTCCATTTGATTAAATTCCATATTCCATTCCATTTCATATTCCATTCCATTCCATCCTTTCCATTCCATTCCATTTTATATTCCATTTCCATTGCACTCCATCCCTTATGCCATTTCATTCTTATTCCATTCCATTCCATTGCTTATTCCATTTCATTCCATATTCAATTATATTCCATTCCCTTGCATATTGAATTCCATTCCATTCTATATTCCATTCCATATTTCATTCGATTTATTTCCATTCCATATTCCATTCCATTCCATTCGTTATTGTCTTCCATTATATATTCCATTCCATTTCATTCTATTCCAATCCTATTCCATTCCATTGCGTAATCCATACCAATCCATTCCATTCGATTTCGTTCCGTTCCACTCCATTCCGTTCCATTCCATTCCTTTCCATTTTCCTTTCCATTCCCTATTCCATCCATTCCATATTGCATTCTATTCCACTCCATTCCATATTGATTCCATTCCATTTCGTTCCATACCTTTCCATTTCACTTAATTCCATATCCTTTACATTCCATATTCCATTGCATTCCATATTCCATTCCATTTCATATTCCATTCCATTCCGTATTCCATTGCATTCCATATTCCATTCCATTTCATATTCCATTCCATTCCGTATTCCATTCCTTTCCGTATTCCACTCTATTCCATTCCATTCCATTCCATTCCTTCCATTCCCGTTCATTCGATTCCATATTCCATTCCATTCCAAACTATTCCATTCCATATTCCATTCCATTTCATTCAGTTCCATAACACATTCTTTCCATATTCCATTCCACTCCATTAAATATTCCATTCCGTTCCATTCCATTCCATTCCATTCCGTATGTATTTCATTCCATTCCACATTCCATTCCATTCCATTCTATTCCATTCCATATTCCATTATAGTCCTTTCCATACTCCCTTCCATTCCATTCCTTCCATTTCATATTCCCTTCTATTCCTTTCAATATTCCATTCCATATTCCATTCCATTCCATATTCCATTCCATTCCATACTCCATTCCATTCCATTCCATTTCATTCCTTTCTATTCCATTACATATTCCATTCAATTCCATTCCATATTCTTTTCCATTTCATATTCATTCCATTCAATATTGCTTTCCATTCCACCCATTCCATATTGATTCCATTCCATTCCGTTCCATTCCTTCCATTCCACTTATTCCATATTCCTTTCCATTCCATATTCCATTCCATTCCATATTCCATTTCATTCCATTTCCCATTCCATTTCGTATCCCATCCCATGGTGTGTTCCATTGCATTCCATATTCAATTCCATTTCATATTCCATTCCAGTCCTTATTCCATTCCATTCCATATATATTACATTCCTTATTCAACTCTATTCCATTCCATTCCA
>NW_022681004.1:0-65436 GCF_009764315.1 Trachypithecus francoisi | reverse complement strand
CACCTGTCGTCTGTGCAGCAAGCTTTGCTATCTGTACACGTGTGATCCTTAAAACACTGGTGTGTGGAGCCGTGAGGCTGTCGAGGGCCCCAGCTCCCGGCAGGCTGAGGAGTTCCATGTTACCACTAGGATAACCATAATTGAAGGCCGTCACTCAATCCCAAGTCCCGAAAGGGGGCTCCTTTCAGAGAGGAAAATACCCTTGGAGCCTTGGGCAGAATTCAGTGATTTTTCTTCTAATGTTGCTTAGATTTCAGCACCTTAGCTGAAAGCTGGTCTCCCATGCGGTGAGCAGGAACCCACCCCATTGCTTCAGCCTGGAAGATGCTGCCCTCATACTGGAATTGACTTCAAACAAACTTGAAAGCTCTGGCACCGCTGCTCATTTCCACACTGTTGCAGGCCATCTAAAATCCGGAGCATGCCTTGGCGTTTTGATTTTGTTACTCCTCTTGAACGGCTCTGAGATGGCTCATTGCGAGTTAGAGATTTGCAGAAATGATCAAGCAGAGCTGCAGTCATCTTGCAGATCAAGTGGTTTTTTCTGAAAGCTTGTTACAGGCTTAAATTTCTGATCCCATTCCATCCACTGATCTTGTATGATTGGTTTCTTTTTGCACCCATTTGGGTCTGTGAAGCATCTCCCCACCGTGGTAGAACTTTAGCTCTGATTTCATGCATGAGTCGGTATCTTCACTCCTCATCTGCGAGGAGAAAGCTCTGTAGGTCCTGCATGGTTTCTGTCCCCTCCCTGCACGCGGATGGATTGGGGGGGGTATTTGTGGTGTGTGAACTTGCTACCCCTAGAGACTCCTTGTTCACTCCCCTGGACCGTATTACTCCCTACTCCCCTGGACCACACACCTCCCTCCTGGTTCACTCCCTGGACCACACTCCTCCCTCCTGGTTCACTCCCTGGACCACACTCCTCCCTCCTAGTTCACTCCCTGGGCCAAACTCCACCCTCCTCCCTCCTGATTTACTCCCTGTGTCCCCACTCCTCCCTCCTTGTTCACTCCCCCCTCCTTGTTCACTCCCCCCTCCTTGTTCACTCCCCTGGGCCCCTACGCCTCCCTCCTGGTTCACTCCCCTGGGCCCCTACGCCTCCCTCCTGGTTCACTGCTCTGGGCCCCCATGCCTCCCTCCTTGTTCAGTCCCCTGGGCCCCCACGCCTCCCTCCTGGTTCACTGCTCTGGGCTCCCATGCCTCCCTCCTTGTTCAGTCCCCTGGGCCCCCACGCCTCCCTCCTGGTTCACTGCTCTGGGCTCCCACGCCTCCCTCCTGGTTCACTGCTCTGGGCCCCCACGCCTCCCTCCTGGTTCACTGCTCTGGGCCCCCATGCCTCCCTCCTTGTTCACTCCCCTGGGCCCCCACGCCTCCCTCCTGGTTCACTGCTCTGGGCCCCCACGCCTCCCTCCTGGTTCACTGCTCTGGGCCCCCATGCCTCCCTCCTGGTTCACTGCTCTGGGCCCCCACGCCTCCCTCCTGGTTCACTGCTCTGGCCCCCACGCCTCCCTCCTGGTTCACTCCCCTGGATCCCCACTCCTCCCTCTTGGGGGCGTGGTAGTTTCTGCTGTGCTTGTGCCAGCTCGATAAGGCTGAGTGGCAGCTCCAGGGCTGTGGCTGCTCACGCAGCTGTGGCGTTAGTGCAGAGAACTGCGGGGATGCAGCTGCCCTTGCTGTGATGCTTCGAGTGTCATAGTTGGTGTGGGAAGCTGGGTGGGAGGTGGATGTCCCAGGAAGGGACAGGAGCCTCCCCTCAGCCTCTGTCAAACACTTCTCAGCCAGGCGTGGTGGCTCATGCCTGTAATCCCAGCGCTTTGAAAGGCCGGGGTGGGCGGATCACCTGAGGTCAGGAGTTGGAGACGATAAATGACTCACACTCGTTTGCCTTGCTTTTTAATTGACGATTGGTGTAGCTCAGTAGTCTGAACTTGTTAAGCAATCATTCTTACTGAAAGACTAATCTTTAAAAGTCTCTTCCTCTGTCTTTGGCTGCTGTAATCAAATGCAATGTAATCAGCACTGGTTAATGGCTTTACTTGCTTGGCTAACAAATGCTCCTCAAAAACTTTGGTTTCTTGTTATTTTCATTTATAATTATGTTTTAAGCCTTCTAATTTTTCTAGCTTTCCTGCGAGTTGGGAATAATTGTGATGGGTGCTTAGTTCGGGATGTTGACGTACACTCTATGCCCAGCTACTCTGTCATTGTGTGAACACTGATTTGTCACTTTCTTATGAAGACTGATTTCACCTAGTTTGGTAAATTCTATTAATTTGAAGGAAGGGGGTGGAATGCAACTGCTGTTAGGAGGCTTTTTTAAGGATCGGGGCAATATTGCCATGATTACCATTAGAGAAGGAACATAAAAATACGTGCTGCCTTCTGTCATGATGAATATGTAAGTCCGCATCTGTGACTGCAGAAAACGGCAGCCCCAAATCTTCAAATAGTGTGGATGCACCAAGCCAACCTGCAGGGCACTGTGAAGCAGCCTGCATTAACTGAAGTTGGCCCACAAGCCCTGAGGAATGGTGTCTGAGTTATGATAAGGCTCTGACTTGGGATTAAACAGGCCTCCAAGTACTGTGATATTCTAACAAAGACACAAGACTGTCCAGGGAGCCCAGGGGACACCTGTAGGCAGTGTAGGTGAGAAAAGGCTCCAAGGAAGGTTCCTGTAGCTCAGCTAGGAGGATTCTGTAAGGCAGTAGACACATCAATGTTCACATAGGAGTGTTGAGCTATATTCTTCCTTTTAAGCAGTCAGGCTTGTGTGTGCTTTGAGGGGCACTCACATGGCGCCCCTTCTACCCTCACTGCTGGTTGTGCCTGTTTGATGTTCCGGATTTCTGTGTTGAGTGTGTCCACTCTCCAAATGTATCTCTGTCTCCGGAATGTTTTAGAGTAGACCATTTATTGTTTAAACGCTTGTTTTTAGTGAGGAAGAATCTTTAAAACGGGCCATACAGACCCTGCTATAAATGTTTAACAATGGAATGTGTAATGTTTAACACGTAATTTTTAAGTAGAAGACAGTTTAATTTAGAAATCCTGTTGGAATGCCAGTTTAAATTACGACCATCCGTATGCATATGGAAAAGAATGAGAGTGAATGTACAGAATTGGAATTTTGTCTATTTTGTAGAGATTCTGTAATGTATCAGGTACAAGTCTCACTTTATGATTTAAATGCATGAAGCTGAAATGACAAAACTTGACAAAAACATGCCTTTGAATAGTGAGCCTTTATCCTCCTTGAAACAGTGATTCATTCACTAAAATGTCCACCTGCAACTTTGTCAAACACATTTGTTGCATTAGTTCTCAAGTGAGCTCAGTTTTCCAGACAGGGAGATTATTACGGCTTAAAGTTTGTCCTGATGCTGTTGGTGAACAGGGAAAATCCTTTGACGTGGATCCTCTGTGTGTGTGAAACATCAGACGCGGCCTGCCCAACCCTCTGCCTGTAACTGGGAACCTTGACTGTCGGGATCATTGTAGAGAACGTTGAGGAAAGCAAAACAAAAAGCCTCTGGAGTAGCAAAAGATGTAGCTGATTTCATGCAGTAAAACTTACACACTTTTCTTTAAAATACATCCTTCGGAACCTCAGTTTGCTGATTATTTTAGAATCACTGTAGTTTGCTGACAGCAGTCGTGAGAACAGCTGCATGGCCCGGCTGGTGCAGGAGGGTCTCAGAGCGGAAGCCACACGCTGACACCGGAGGGCCTGGAGCATCACGCTCGTGACTCATGCAGATGGCCTTGGCTGACCTCCAGAAGAGAAAACGTCAGTATCCAAGGAGGAAAAAGTGTATTAATTTCATGAGTGTTTGCCTTCGCAATGGCTAAAACCCTGAGTTTGTGGCACCTGCTGTCTCTGGAATGAGGAGTCTTCCTTTCCTGGCAGACAAGCTCTAGATGGGAACAGGAGCTGTGATTGCTAGATTGAAGAGGTTTCCTTCTTGGGGAGGTGGCCTTCGAGCGTGACTTGAAGGAAGCTGTGACTGGCAGGAAAGCACCTTGGAGACAGTGTATTTACCAGGAGGATCAGTGACTGAGAACCATCCTGTTCCGAGTGTTGCCATTCTGGTTCTAGAGTAAACTTGGGGAGAAACAACAGCCAAAAGCCTCTAGGAATCTTCTGTGATGTTGATGACATTTGGTAGATTTGTTGCTGAGACTCTGAAATGAGAAGCCCGGGAGGTGCAGGTCTATCAGGCCGTGGGACGTGGGAGAGCTGCTGCTTCAGGGGTTGGAGTCCCCATGCCAGAGGCTCAGTCCTGCAGAGACTTTTGCACAGTGGGCAACTGCTGCCTCCGGTTGATTGTGAGTCCCGCAGATGAATACCCATGAAAGGTACCATGTCAGCAAAGAGTCAAACTCTGTGAAGCATTTGGAGATTTATTCTGAGCCAAATGAGTTACCATGGCCCTTGATACTGCCCTCAGGATATCCTAAGAACGTATTCCCGAGGTGGGCAGAGCCCAGCCTGGTTTTATAGCTTTTAGGGAGACATGAGACAATCGATCAAATAAATGTAAGATGTACATTGGTTTGGTCTGGAAAGGTGGGAGAACTGGAAGCAGGGGTGTCCAGGTCATAGGTAGATTCAAAAATTTCCTGATAGTTGGTCAAGAGAGTTGTCAGATAAGGGGTTGTGGAGACCAAGGCTTTGTCATGTGGAGGGAATCCTCCAGGTAGCTTGGGAGAGAATAGATTATAAATGCTTCTCATCAGACTAAGTCTAAGTTCTGTCTAATTCCAGAAGGGAGATGGGGTGATGAGGCAAGTCCAACCCCCCAGCGATCATGGCCTGGACTAGTTTTTCAGATTAGCTTTGGAATGCCCCTGTCAAAAGCAGGGGCTGTTCAGATGGCCAAAGGGACTTCGAATTCTAATATTTTTACAACCAGAAAGTGATTGTGTTTTTTTCTGTGGATGACAGCCAGTGTGGTAATTAATGTTTTATTAGCAGATTAATTTGGAAATCAATGTGTTTTCAAGTATGTTAATTATTAAGTTATCAACAAACAGAGAAGGGCTTACTTTGAAACCAGTCTGAGACTCAAGAGGCTCATCAAAGAAAACGATGGACTTGGGAGAATGATTCACGTGTTTACTGCGCCAAGTTTCAGGCATTATGAGAAGTCTGTGCTGATACATTGTGACTTGAGAACTTAAATCTTGATGGACCCTTAAGAGTGAGGCTTTTTTTCTTTTCTTTTCTTTTTAAACGGTCAGGGTTTCTGTCTCCTGTGTTTTGTCTTCCAGCCGTGGAGCACTTTAGCTTTGTGTTCACGTGGCATTGTTCCCTGAACCACCTGCTTTGCGGCTCCTCTGTCCTGCCCGCCTTGATCACATCTTCCCTGCCCCGTGGGTTTTATCCCGAGGACTGTTCTCCGCTGTGTGGAGTGGAGGATCAGTGGACACTGGCTTTACCGACTCATTTTCTATGTAGCTCCCAGTTTCTCAAAATCATAATTGTCTTGGATTCCCTGTGAAACTGGGAGTCAGGCCTTGGGCACAGTGCTGGGTGGCCTTGGGTGCAGTACTGGGACAGAAGGGAGAGATGAGAACAGGTAGGACGGGTTTGTCAGGGGAAGGAACCCCTTGCCGCATTCCTGTGTCTGTTTTAGGTTAAAGACGAATGGCCGGGTGGTGGATGTCTCACCTGCTGTGGCTGGACCTCGCTGTGCTGAACCCTGAGCAGGAGCCCCAGCAGCTGCCTCCTGCCAGGCCGGGGCCACAGGACTGGGCTTCTGCCTCTGGGTTGTGTTGCGAGGGCTCCTGCCAAGGTGCAAGAGTCTGCACCGCTCCTGTGTGACCTGAGGGGCATGTGGGAAGCTGGTCTGTGCTCCTTACCTGGGAGAAGCTGAGCTCACCTGGGCCAGAGCCTCTGGGGAGGTAGGAAGGCAGAGGCCTGGAATTCCTGCTTTCCCCAGAAAGTAAGAAAGTTCCGTGTTGCACCTGCTCTGAGATGCCCTCAGCAGCCATATATAGTTGATTTTAACATGAGGGAAGGTGCCACTTAACGTGGCTCTGTGGGGAGCTTTGAAGAGTCCAGGCCATGGGCCCTGGGCCCTGGGCTTTTTAATATGTTCCTTCCTGAACAAAAAACAACAAAAGATCCCTGTGGCTGATGCTGACTGCGTGGGGTAGGACATGCCGAGATTGCGTGGGGTTTGCCCCTGAGTTTCCTTGGTGCTCCTCCCAGCCCCCATGGACACCAGCCTTTCCAGGTCGAGGCTTGTCATGTTTAGACCCTCATTGGTGGGCTCTGTGGTCCCGGATCGAGGGCCCAAGCACTTCTTTCATTATTATAAATGATTCACCCGAGACGCACGGCTGCCCCCAAACATCTCACGAGCGTGAGATACAGCCAGTGCCGTTGCCCCAAACTCATAATTCCAGTGGAATGAGGAAATTTTACTTTTAATGTGCTCGTGTGACTCATATACAAATATTCAATTCCCTTTAAACTTTCAAGACCTTGAGAACCTCTGAGATTCCTTGGTAGCCGTCCCTTGGCTCCACGACTAACTCTCCTGTTTCGGAAGGAGGCTTGGGTGGTCCGTGGGGTGTGGGGTCCTGCTGCGTTCTCCAGGATTCCTTAGGTTTCATCATTAGTCCCAGCTCTTGAGCAGGTGGAGCTGATTGACTCTGACGTTTCCTTTATTTTGTTCTTGTGTTGCCTGAGTTAACTTAGAATAACCAGTATTTGTCAGAAATAATTGATGGCGAGATGGGAATTATTGGTGATTCCGTGACATAGGCAGCCTGTATAGATAAGTGTGTTACACAGTGTCTGATTTCTGAGATGTTGGTCCACACCTTCTCAGCAACACACTTTCAGGGGTAGATTCCTGTGCAGGAGAAGCTGCTTTTCCCCGAGACGCGGTGGCGGCCCCTGCACTGGCATGGCAGGGTGGCTGTGTAACTGGGCAGGTCTGGACGTGCTCCTGCCTGCCCCTGCGCTGGGCGCCCACCTCCGCCCCACATCTGTGTCGAGGGTTTCTGCCTTTGTTCCCCCAGCTCGAGGTCATAGAATTGTATACCTTCCTTGACACATTCCTGCATAGAGTTGATTAGACCTGGGGGTGAATCTCCTTCTGACATGCATGTGGGTAAATTATTCACATGAATGACTTAGGTCCTCCACTTTCAGGGTAAGGAGGCACGATGTGGGTTTGGAGACAGCTGCCTGGCCTCAGGAAGTTTCTCTCAGAGCCTGTTTCTTTCACTAGCAAAGTAAATGATGCCTCCCTCACCGGGCTTGACACACGCTCAGTACTCAGATGCTGTCTGGTGTTTATTATAGTTAATATTTGGGGAACAGCGTGGCTGGTAAGAAAATGCGTTATCTTTACAATTTATAGAATGTCATACAAGGCAAGCGTGAAACCGGGACCCTACCCTAATCTAAAGATGCTGGTGCTTACTCTTCTCCTTAAGCATTTTGCTCTAATTCTGGCGTGTGTCAGCCAAGTCATATGACGGCACCGCATGCGTGATGCCAGCTCAGTTACCTTGGAACGGGGAACCTGAGGCTGCCAGGGAGCATCCCTCCTGCCTCCAGTCCTCGGGGGTCTCTCTCTCTCTCCTCTCTCTCTCTTTCTCTCACTCTCTCTCTCTCACACTCTCTCTCTCACACACTCTCTCTCTCTCTCCTTCCCTCTGTCCCTCCCTATCCCCCAATCCTCCTCACCACTCCTGCTCCCCTCTCTACCCTCCTCACTTACTCTACAACAGAGGTCCAGACTTTGACAACTCCCAGCTGGGCCTATTTAATGCTTGGCTGGGAAACCAGAGGGAAAGGGTCCCAGTTACTACAAAAATAGAGAATTGAAATAGAATGTGAGCTACTTTTGCCTCTTTTTTTTATTTTAATCTGAATACAAAAGGCAAGTGTCAAAACAAAATCGGTGCTAACTGCGTCACACAGCTCCGAGTCTGCCTTGTCAGGGTTCCGTGGGTTCCACATCCTGGCCTTCTCCAGGAGCATCTGGACACGCTGTGGCTGTGAAAGGAGCATTCAGTTATGGTCCTTTGAATGTTCCAGAGTCATGTTTAATAAAAATCTTCACGTTTACCCACAGCCAAGTCTTGATTTAATAACAGGTATTGCAGGTCTCTGGGTGGGGCTGAGTCTGTTTTAGAAGCAGCTGCACCATCCGAGGGGCAGGTCCTTGTGGGCTGGCAGGCGGCCTGGTCCTTGGAGCACAGGGTGGACCTGACCCAGTCCTGGCAGTGCGGGGCCTTGAAATTCTAGAATGTAGTGATGCAACCTGTGGCATAAAAAGCCTCATGTGCCCCCATGAGAAGCTGGGGCTTCCCCTCAGTACTGTGGTGTGCTGTGTTTGTGATCGTGCAGATGTAAAAGGGTGAGGGTGATGCCTAAAAACCAGGCTCCCAAAGACAGCCCTTCATGTCTGGTGCTTTCATGTGTGTATGCACACGTGTTTGACGCGTGTACACCTTTACACGTGCACCTGTTTCATGTGCGTACACGTGTTCGTGTGTTCATGCACCTGTTTCATGCATGCGCCTGTTTCGCCTGTGTATGTGCCTGCACATTCACCCTGTATTGCGTCATACGTTGTATTTTACAGATTGGGTATTTTCAGTTTGTATCGTGAGCTTGTAACGACTTTGTGAAGAAAAGAGGGGTTCCTGGCAGCCTTTGGCTCTGAGAAACGTGATGTCATGGGAACAGATGAGACAACCCGGGTGAGGCCGGCAGAGGCCATTGTGGCCTGGGAGTCTGTGCACATCCACTGTCTGTCGCGGTGTGACAAGTGACCCCAAAACCTAGGGGCTTAAGGCAACGTACACGTACGACTGTACAGCTTCTTCAGGTTGCAAATTCAGGGCAGCCCTGCTGAGCGGCTCTGGCCCAGTCCCCCGGGTCACTGTGAAGATACTGTCCAGGGCTGCAGCCATCTGTCGGCTCAGCTGGCTGGAAGTTCTGCTCCAGGATGCTGTGCTGACGTGTCTGCGGGCAGAGGCCTGGTCCTCCACACCTGGCCCCTCCCTGGGGCTGCCAAGTGCATTCCTGCCCAGGGCCGCTCCTTTCCCCAGAGACGTAGGAGTGCTGGTCTTATGCCCAGGGTCAAGATGGCCGAGTCAGGAGCAAAGACTTGTTTCCCCTACTCGGCAGCTACTCCTGCAGGACTGGGCGACAGTGGAGGTCCCGCAGGACGGTGTTCGCTGAAGACTGTGCTCTGTGACTTGATGGGTGTTCCTCCCAGGAGGGTGAAATGGAGACTGGACGCTGGGAGCGGCGTCATGCGTGACCCCACGTGTAGTGGGCTCACAGCAGAGCTAAGTCCTTCCATTACAGATACTTTTCAGAGTCTGCCCGCCTTTAGATTCTCTGATTAACATGTCTGAGGAGGGTCCCAGGAGTCTGCCACCTGCCAGGCCAAGGAGGTTCCCTGCATGTGGCTCTCCCCTGACACCCTGAGAAACGTGACTCGAGAGGATCACCTGAGTTTCCTAAACGAGTCACCTGCTTTCTCTTCTCTTTGCTTTCATGCCTCCCCCAGGGTGGGTCAGTCCTGTCAGCTGCAGCGATACCTGCATGCTGGGGTTACAAGGAGCTTGGGGGGGTGTCTGGTCCCCCAGGGAGATTCGGTGACTGAGGATGGTGTCATAGCAGCCAACATGTCCTTATTGTTTTCACTTTTAATGAAGTTCAGTTACTAGGTTTTCTGAGGCACAATGATGTCCTTGTGAAAAATTGGTGATCAGGGAAACAAGCAAGTGTGGGAAAATGATCCTGCCCTTAAACTTGAAAAATGATGAAACAGCAAAGAGCCCTGAAGAGCCCATGAACCTTCTCTTGGGGCAGCGAGGAGACCCCTCAGTAATGGCTTTAAAAAAATGAGATAATATTGAAGAAAAGGTAAACTAAATTTTGGGTCTCCTGTGGGTAAAGAGATTGTGGTTTACATTTTGGAGGCATGCATTTTTATACTTATTTTTCTTTTTTGGATTTAAAATTAGTTGTAATAAATGTGTTTTTTTAATTTAAAAAATTGGGGTATACGAAGTCTAATCTCTTTGTGATATTTCTGTACTGTGAGACTCCACATACAAAAGTGAAGCCCAGATTCTCTATCTCTAATGAACCAGAGAGAAGTGGTCATCTCCTGCAGGCCGGTCTGGTCTCCAGGCATCTGGCCATCCTCCCAGTCTTGGGCACACTGGCATCACTGGTGCTTCCTGCCAGACTGTGACTCTGCCCAGGTTTCAGGAGCACCCGGAACAGTTTTCCTGGGTGCTCCTGCTTTGTCCTGGCTCCTGGAAGCACAGGCTTTTGATGAAGGACTCTCCCCACTGCCAGGTAAATTGGTGATTGCCCCACAGTCTGTATTTGTCGCATGGGACGCAGAGAGTCTGGGCGTGGTGTCCTGGCCCTGGAGCCAGCTCTAGGACTGCCTGGCGGCCTTGCCTCCGCCCCTCATTTGGGAACAGGGCGGTGGGGAGGAGAAGGGAAGCAGAGTCTTGCCCCTTCTGCGTCTTGAGAACACGGGAACACATCGTCCCATTGCCTCGCACCATTCACAGCCCAAGCTTGTGTGAAGTATTATTTTATAACCTCCCCTGACAATGATGTATTTTATATAAGCAGCACATAAAGTGGTAATTTAATACCCTATCGAGCAAGATTAAACAATAAGGAGCAGATATCGCTGTAGAAAAGTTACTTTATCCAGGAAACATTTATCTACTGCAGGTGGATGTGAATCATGGCTTCCTCCTCGGTGGCTCCTGATGAGCCTGTGAGATTCTGTCCTGTTCGCCACTGTTAGTTATAAGCTACACCTTTTCTTCTATGATGTTAGTCACAAGCTCTACCTTTCCTTCTATGATGTTTATTTCTTGCCTGTTCACCACTGTTACAGTTACAAGCTATACCGTTTCTTCTGCGATGTGTATTTCTTGCCTGTTCACCACTGTTAGTTACAAGCTATACCTTTTCTTCTGTGATGTATATTTCTTGAAGGCATGTACTGAATCCTAATTCCACAGTATTTGATGCACATACTCAAGAGATAGTTTGAATGAATGGATTAATGGAAAATAGTGGTGACTTCACTTTTAATTCATTATGGTAAACTTTGTTTACACAGAAAATTTTATGGTCCTTTGGATAAACAGGGCCTCTGTGCAGGGTGGTTAGAGATTGTGAGAGTGCCGCAAATGGCCCTGTGGCTCTAGGCTCACAAAGGGCTTGAGGGACTTGGTGGCGGCACCTGTGTTGAAAACTGAGTTCTGCAAATCCATTCGCATGACCTGCCAGCACACACAGTCCTGCTTCCCAGTTGATTTCTGCACAGAGGCTTCTCCTGAAGGCCCCAGGTGAACGTGGGTTTAGCCAGCACTGCTGGGCTTCCACAGCAAGCCAGGGTGCTGCAGGATGAGAGAGAAGAGGGGCAGGACCAGGATCTTCGTGGGCCCCAGTGCCCGTGTGGGGACACTGCCTGGCCTGGCTCTTCTGGGGGAGGTCAGGGAAATGATGGCATGGAGGGACTGTTGGGACAAGCTGCTTGCTCAAACATAGATCCCAGTTCTGTGTGGGAGACAAAATAGAAATGTATGTGGTGGATATCATCAGTAACAGAGCAAACATGGGCTTCTTCACTAGGGTGGCTGACTCTCTTGCTCATCTGCTGAGCAAAGGCCAGGCCCGGCCTTCTGGGCCTCCACAGTGAGCTTTTCCCAAGCTCTGTCCACTCCGTGGAGATGGCTGGAGCCAGGGCAGACATGGGTGTTTGCCACTTTTTTCTTTTTTTTCTTTTCTGAGACGGAGTCTTGCTCTGTTGCCCAGGCTGGAGTGCAGTGGTGTGATCTCGGCTCAGTGCAAGCTCCACCTCCCAGGTCACGCCATTCTCCTGCCTCAGCCTCTTGAGTAGCTGGCACCACAGGTGTCTGCCACCACAGCAGGCTAGTTTTTTTGCGTTTTTAGTAGAGACAGGGCTTCACCGTGTTATCCAGGATGGTCTCCATCTCCTGACCTCGTAATCCACCCGCCTCGGCCTCCCAAAGTGCTGGGATTACAGGCGTGAGCCGCCGCGCCCGGCCAGGTATTTGTCAGTTTTTGAAAGCTACATTCAAAGAATGAAATAGACCGAACAGAATTACTTCCTTTTGAATATTTAATTCTTAGTCTACCAGAACACTTAAATATAGTTAATGTATTCAAATAATAAGAGAGAACTTTCCCTCTGTTTCCAAAGCAAAAGTATAAACAACCTTTTACTTGGCAGGGATTTCACTATGTTTCTGAAAAGCCAGCGAGCACTTTTCCTGAAATAGACCCGTCTCTTCCTCTGCATAGACCCTTATGAACATTTTAGCTCCATTTCTGCTGTATCTTGATGTGATAGATTATAGAAAATTCTTGCTACTGGAACTTCACGATGCTTTCCTTTTAAACATCAAATAGAAAGTATGGATAGTAAATCTCAGACTAGTTGCCATTCTCGGTCTTGGTAGAGCTGCCACCAACAGCCTCTGTCAATGACAACAGTGTGTCTCCCCAGCAACCCGGCTTAGATTGCGGACCGAGCCAGGCTCACCCAGGATTCAGTGCAACGTCTTCCAAAGCTGTAGCCACTGCTCTTGGAGGAGACTTGAGACGCCCTCCCTTTGATGCCTGTGCATGGCTGTTCTCAGATCACAGCAGCTGCAGCAGCATCCCGGAGGATGCCGGCAGGGGTGTCGTGGGTATTCACACCATGGGAGGGGCCTGCAGTCTCTGGATGAAATGGGCCGTGACACTGAGCAGCCTAGAGGAGTCCACAGCCACGTTTCAAATGTGCAGTGGCCCTAGGTGAACCCCAGAACACTGAGGAGCCTGTCACGACTCCATTGAGAGAGCTGGTTGAATTCTGTACCTGTGTGGGCAAAAGATGACTGCGCTTGGCCCCTTCCCAGGCCAGGGCTAGGGAGGTTGTCTGCACAGTTAGTGGGAGCTTAACCCTGTGCACACTCGGGGCCGAGTCCCGCTCCTTTCTGTGAGCCCAGGGAAGATAGACATGCCGAGCTCTCCTGGAAGAGGCCCTGATGAGTCGAAGCTGAGCTTCAAAATGGCGTTGTGGTGTGCGTGGCAGGTTCGGTGTTGGTGCGTGCTGAGTGGGGGCCCGGCTGCTGCTGTCGCTGATTGGGCTCAGCAGACGCTGCGGGGGACGTGGCTCCTTGTGGTACTTGGTGGTTTTCTCCTCACAGGAGTGGGTTTCCCTGCGGTGAAGGTTTCGGTGCTGTGACAGGCAGCCTGGCAGGAGGAAGGCGCTCGTGGGGTTGTGCCCCGAGGCCCCCTTCCTCTTGAGGAGCAGGAAGGGGGTTTGGGACCCTGCTTCCGGCTGCACTCCCTTGCTAGGTTCTTGGCCTCGGGGACCGGGAGAAGCTGAGTGCAGGCCTGAAGCCTGGATCCCTTCCATAGCCTCCGTGGCGCTTGTGGTGCTATGCGGGACGAGGCCCCTGGAACTCCAAGCCCTACTCTGCCATGCCTGCCCATTGGGGCGTCTCGGGCACCTGCTGTGTGCTAGGCTCCGTGGTGGGGTGGGCGGTAGCAAGGGCTGTGGGGTAAAAGCGACACGGTACGTGAATGATGATGAGAAGCGTCAGGGAGGCAGTGAGAGCAGAGCTGAGACCTGCAAGGAGGGGACTGGCTGTGGGTGTTGGGGCTCAGGGAGCTGCCTCTACCCAGAGCCACAGTGGCCAGTGAGGGCAGAGCAGGGGACCGAGGCCCAGGGAAGCCGTGTGTGTGGTTCGCCTCAGGCGTGCAGGTCTGCCGGGCTGTGCTGCCCTTCTCAGTCCTGGCTGGGCCTGGGGTCCCAGAGGGAACGGAGGGTCCTCGCATCCCCTCCTCTTGTTTCCCTGTTGCTTCCTGGTCAAGGGACGCTTCTTTATTGCAACTCCTGCAGTTATTCTGCATATTAAGAGGAGTTTCACAAAATCGTAGGGTAGAGGTGGACTAGGGATTCATTGTTTTTTTCTCCCCCTGATTTTACACGGAGGCTTCTACTATCCCTTAGTGTGGAGGCAGAGTGCAGATGCTCTACAGTTATCTGTTCAGGAAGAGAAGAGCTGCTGGGAAGTCACAGATCTGATCATTGCAATAGCACTGACATTTTTAAGTGGGACAATGCTGATGTCTATAATAATCAGAGTAAAACTTCAGTAGCTTCAACATGAAGATGTCGAGATGATCTTAGAGCCATTTCGTTCCTAGATCCTTCTGCAGTATGGAGTGTGACATCTCTACCAGCCTCTGGTCAGTGGCCGCCTGTGGGTAACTGAACGCTTGAAGTGTAAATGAAACTGAACTTCTAATTTTATGTAATTTTAGTCAAATTTAAATAGCTATATGGGCCGGGCACCGTGGCTCATGCGTGTATTCCCAGCAGTTTGGGAGGTCGAGGCGAGTGGATCACGTGAGGTCAGGAGTTCAAGACCAGCCTGGCCAACAAGGTGAAATCCCATCTGTACTTAAAAATACAAAAAACTAGTCAGGCGTGGTGACAGGCGCCTGTAATCCCAGCTACTCGGGAGGCTGAGGCAGAAGAATCACTTGAGAGGTAGAGGTTGCAGCAAGCCGAGATCGAGCCACTGCACTCCAGCCTGGGTGACAGAGGGAGACTCTGTCTTAACAAAAAAAAAAGATTTTAAAAAACCCTACATGCCCCTAGTTGCTTCTGTAGGAGATGGCATGGTTCCAGAAGGTAGACTTTGTGTTGACTCTGCAGCGTCAGGCTGGAGACAGTCTCCCTTCCTAGCAGCACGGGCTCCTGGGCTGCTCTTCCACCAGAAGGGATGGTGGCATCTCTGGGAGGTATCTGTGGACTCAGATCTGTGTGGATTAGTGACTTGTGTTACTCACAGATACTTAATTTTATGGGTAAATGAATACCTGGACTGGCTACAACTTCAGGGCGAGATTCGGGAGTAGGGAGTGAAAAGTGACGATGGAACCCTGGGCTTGTCCTGCCGCCCCCCAGGACCCGGTCGGGGCGCCTTCTCATCTGAAGTCCCAGCACGTGGTCAGGGTACCCCTGCCCTCTGAAGCCCCCAGGAAGTGATCGGGGCACCACTCTCCTCTGAAGCCCCAGCACCTGGTCGGGGCACCCCTCTCTTCTGAATCCCCCAGCACCTGGTCGGGGCGCCCCTCCCTTCTAAAGCCCCGGACCCTCCTGGCCCGCGGTGCTGCTTCTCCAAATGCTGCCCTTGGCTGTTTTCCAGGAGTCACCGGCACCCGAGCAGGCTGCGTGTGTCACTTCTTGTCAGATCTGGGGTGTCGGTGAAGCTCATTTATGTTGTCTTCCTCCTCGTGTGCCGTGTCTCACCTGTTGTCTGTCCGAGTTCGTGTGAGTGCGTGTTGGGCGTTCTCAGGCTGTACTCAGTGCTTAGGTGACAAGAACGTCTTAGAGCAACGGACTGTCTGCTCTACAGGACGCTGTGCATGAATCGAGACACGGTTTACTTGTGGGGTTTAAATTTCCCGGGTCTTGGAGGCAATTAGGGGGAAACAAGGTCTAAAAAAGTCCCCGGTGATGAGGAAGGCAATAATGAAAAAAATTACTCTATACACACTTAGCAGTTGATTTAATTTGTAGGTGAATTTTGCATTTTGGGAACTACTAAAGCTACTGTTTGGAGGGATTCCTTGATGAGCTTCTTGTTTTCTGTCAAGTAGAAAGTAAAGTGGATCGATTTTGCCTTTAATTCTGACTGACGAGAATCTACTTCCTTTTCCCCCCATTCACGTTAGGGTGGGGATTGGACTAAAAGAGCTGTAAGATCTCTTTATTTCTGATCTTAAATGAATTTTTTCTTTACTCACTTTTTTTTTTTTTTTTTTTTTTAGTGAGCTGCTACTTTTTCCTTCAATGCACTGTTCTTTGGTTTGGGAAATGTGCTCAATTTGTACCGTGCTTTAAATGTACACAGTGGTTCTAAATTGCTTCTTTTCATTAAAGTTAGATATAACATCTTAATTAAAATGTCATCTGTAAATCAGGCACAGTCTGGGGCCTGGAGACCCCTCCTGTCACTTCCTTCCAGCCGTGTCTCCTTCCCTGGCCACGTTGCCCTGGCCACATCTCCTCCCCCCACCACGCCATGTCATCCCCCCACCACGTCACCTCTGGTCACATCACCTCCCTCCCGGCCACGTCATCTGTGGCCTCACTCCCTGCCTCCCTCCCTCCTGGTGGCCTCCGTGGCTCCCGCTGTCTGTCCTCCCGGGGGTCTGTTCAAGGCTCCTTCCCGGTTTTCCGCTCCTGAGTGGGTCTCGGGGCCTGGATGTTTCACAGGATGCAAGTTTCTTCCCTTCCAGCCGCGGGTCTCTGAGCGACAACTCCAGAGAGGGCACTAAGCTCTCCTTACCCACCTGGGGAGCCCCGAGCCCTGATCGCTGACCACCAGGGCTTTTCTGCAGCGTGTGGGGCAGACTCATGCATGAATTGGACTAAAAAGATGCTTCCAGGAATCCTTGTTTTAAGTGCACTGGAGCAGAGATAGGGAGAGGGGACCACCGCGTTTGCTCAGAATTTGGTCCTGATCACAGCCAATGAGGCAACATAAGCACCTCCTAAATGAAGCATTCCACAGACTGATTTTACACATGACGGAAAAGCTTCACACAATGAGTGAGTTTGAGCTGCATTTGAAGGAAGAACAGGTCCCTGTAGGTGGAAATGAAAGATAAGGGTGACCCAAGCCATCAGCAGCAGCGAGGTGGTGGTGGTGGTGGTGCAGACTCCCCATGGATGGTGGGCATGGCTGAAATGGAGGAGAGGGCAGGGGTGCGAAGGGAACAGCAGGGCGGCATTAAAATCCCTCTGCAGAGAGGGGACGTGACTGAGATACTATCACATGTATACAACTGAGAGATGATTTGAGGAGGATTTCTGGGAGCCTGTGGGAAGAGCACGTGGTCGTCATCAGTTCTTGGGATCTCATTTTATGCAGTGAAAACAGTCATGCCTCTGCCTATCTTGTGAGCTGTTGTGAAGATCAAATCGGATAATCTTCAGTGAGCCTTGTAAATACTAAAGCTTATGACAGACTGTTCCAGCCCCCTTGTCTCCACCCTCCTTTCCTCCTGGGTAACGTGAACCCTGCTGGGTACCTCACTATCTGCCTGGCTTCCTCCTCCATAACGTGAGCCCTGAGTACTTGCTGGGTACTCTGCTGTCCACCTTCCTTCCTCAGTAACGTGAGCCCTGAGTATTTGCTGGGTACCTCGCTGCCTGCCGTACAGCTGGCTGTAGATTTGTCAAACGCACTTGGCTGGCACATAAGCAGAAGTGCTCGCCGGGCCTTGGGAGGACTTTCTGACATGTGGATGCCTGCTTTTCCCTGTTAGGCTGGAGCTGCAGGAGCCCCCCTAGACGAGATAGAGGACCAAGGCTGTGGCCTTGGGGTGGGGGCTGGGGGAGCTCCCTGGGTTTATTGTGTGGGTGAGAGCAAACTTCAGTCCTGCTGTGGCATTGGGATTCAGGGTTCCATCTGGAATGTTCTGAGTGAGAAACAGGAACTGTGCACAGGTGCGTCTTTTGTGGATTTTATGGTTATCTCTTGGGAGAGCACTGGTGCCTCTGAGCTATGAACCTGCAGAACCACTTCTTCCACTAACGGCCACCTTTATAGAAAGAATGACTTACAAATGATTCCACTTCAGATAGAGGTATTTGCAGATGTGGCCTGAAAAATGAACAAAATGCCTTTCATCTCAAGGAAAGTACCTTACATTATTTCAAACGATAGACATTTGAGCTTTCCAGTGAATATTAAAATATAAAAATCTTGTGTCCACCACTTTCTCATGTGATCAATGGTGATATTGATGTGGGGTTTTTTTTTTTTTTGGACATAAAACGAAATGTGGAAGCTGCTCATAACTCTGAACCAGTGTTTTCTAACCAATGTGTGATTACAAAATCGTGTGCTGGTAAAAGCCATTCAAGTGCAAGATGGCCCAGTCGACTTAGAAGGAATTGGGGCAGAAAGGCCCGTCGACCAGAGCACAGACTCTGCGTTGCAGACAGCCTGTACGGAAGTGCCACTTGTTACATTTGGCAGCAGACTTTCTTCATAAACTTCAACCATGGCTCTGCAGCGCACTGAACGCAGATGTAGGCATGAGAATCCCGCTGTCTGAGGTGCAGAGATGTTAGGTGTTTTCACAGCAGCACAAACTGTTGCCACGCTGCTGCTTATTTTGGAAAATCGTTTCTTCTTTAAGACTGTGTTAAGATGTAATGACTTTATCCTTGTAAAATAAACTAAATTGTGTTCTTTTTTTTTTTTTTTTTTTTTTTGAGACGGAGTCTTGCTCTGCCGCCCAGGCTGGAGTACAGTGGTGTGACCTCAGCTCACTTCAACCTCTGCCTCCTGAGTTCAAGAGATTCTCCTGCTTCAGCCTCGCTAGTAGCTGGTACTACAGGTGTTCGGGACCATGCCAGGCTGATTTTTGTATTTTAGTAGAGACGGGGTTTCACCATGTTGGGCAGGCCGGTCTCAAACTCCTGACCTCAAGTGATCCACCTGCCTCTGCCTCCCAAAGTGCTGGGATTACAGGCATGAGCAGCCACCACTCCTGGCCTGATGAGAAAGCTTTTTTGTGATCTTGAATAAAGTGCAAAGGGTTCCTGAGACCCAAAAGTTTGAAAACCACTGCCTTAAACCAACAAAATTGTCCACGATTCTTCAGTGTATCTTCTAATCTGTTGATGGAGAAAGGACGGTAAGGGTTGCTTTACTTTTTCCTTTCACAACTCAATGGTGCTGGGACAACTGGGATATCCACATGGAAAAGGATGGACTGGACCCTTCCTCACCCTACACGCAAAGCTCAACATGGTTCCAACATAAGGAGCCGACTGTGAGACCCATTCTGTCAGTCTGCTGGGTACCATAACGGACACCACAGACCATGTGACTTAACAACAGCATCTTATTTCCTTTTTTCTGGAGACTGGAAACCTGGGATCAAGGTGCGGGCAGGGTTGGATTCTCTGGGGCCTCACCCCATGCTGTGTAGACGGCGTCTTCTCTGTCTCCTCACAGGTTTCTCTTATGTGTGTGCAGCACTGAGGACTGTGTCTAAATTCTCTTAAAAGAACACCAGTCATACTGGATCAGGGCCTACTCTTAAGATCTTATGGGACCTAAATTGCCAAGTTAAAGGCCCTGTATGTAAATACAGTGACATTTTGGGTTTCTGGGGTTGTGACTTGAACATGGGAATCTTGGGGGTGGGGGGACAGTTCAGCCCATGACACCTTTAGGGGAGAATCCTGGATAAACTGTTACGTTGGATTAGGCAATGTTTCCTTAGCTGAGACATCTAAAGCTATAACAAGCAGCTGAAGGGAAAAAGACGGTATCAAAATTAAAAATGTTCAATTCAGAGGATACTATTAAAGTAAAATGGCAACCCACAGAACAGGATACATTATCACGATAAGGACCTGATATCAAGAATATATTTAAGAACTCAATAAAAATCCATTTTAAAAATGGACAAAGGATTTGAATAGACATTCTCCAAAGAAAGACATATAAATGCCTTAAAAAGCACATGAGATATTTAGCAGAATTCGTCATCTTAGAAATGGAAATCAAAACCACTGTGAGATACCACTTCACAACCACCGTGATGGATAAAACCCCAGTATTGGACAGTGACATGTTGGTGAATTGGGGAAAACTGAAATCTTGATATATTGCTAGTGGGAGGGGAAGTAAAATGGTGCAGTTGATTTGGAAAAGTCTGACAGTTCTGCAGAAAAGCATGAAATCACCATACAACCCAGCAATTTCACTCCTAGGCATATGCTCAAGAAAATTGAAAACATTTTTCCAAAAAAAAGTCATGCCTGAATCTTCGTAGCAGCATTATTCGTAGTAGCAGAAACAGTCCAGGTGTCTGTCAACAGTGAGATTCCACTCACCTTGGACGTAAAAGATGTCAGCACCGAAAGTCACACCAAAGGTCATGCACTGTACGATTCTCCTCACAACAGGTGTCCAGAATGGGCAAATCCAGAGAAAAGGAAGTCAGCTGGTGATTGCCAGGGGCTGGTGGAAGGAAGGAGCAGGTGCTGACTCTTAATGGATTCAAGGTTTCTTTGGCCTGTGGTGAAAAAGTCCCAGAATTACATACTAGTGGTTGATGTGCAGCTTTGAGAAAATGCTAAAAAGACGGAATTGTATTCTTTAATATTGGGGCTTTTATGCTTTGTAAACTGCTTTTCAATTTAAAAAGGAATTGAAGAAGTTCTTTCGTGTTGATATGATAGTATCCAAAACAAGTTACTATGTAACTCACGTCCCCAGAGTTAAACTTCATTTTCTGAGGATCTTGAAGTGCTTGAGGCTAGGAGACACAACGATCCTATACTGTATGTTACACCCCATCTTACTGATTTCTATCTCACATAACCATATTCAGGAAAAACCGACATGGAAACGTGAGCTGAATGCTATGCAGAGGCACATTCCTCTTACCAGGATGATCTTTAGTGGTGCAGTAACAGATGAGGTCATAGCAACGTTAGTTTAGTTAAATTTCCATGGCAACAGGAATTTGACACATCTGATGAGTGAGATCTCCCTGCACAGCTCCTAACAGGGTTGCCCATTTCTGTGTGGTGTCTGTGTATATTGTCGCTGTGGAAATAAGTGATAGCACCTGCACAAACACTAGCTCTCCTTCCGCCCCAGCTCTGGGAAGCACTACAGGGTGCTTACGAAATTGGATTTTTCAGGAAGAGAAGGGGCAAGAAAAAGAACTCTAAAGACTGTCTTGAGATTTGAGGAAGTGTTTTAGGTTTTGCTGTCCGGTTCCCAGTGTAAAGGAACTATTGAAGATGTGGGAAGGCGAAGGTCTGTGATCTCAGGAAGTGCTGGGCTGGGCAGCTTTCCCGAAGTGACGGGGGCACTTGCCCTCAAACCGGCCTGAGATAATCACGTGAGGATGGTGCTGCATTGTGACAACTCTGAACTTGGTCTCCTTGAACGTTGCCAAGTACATAAGCTTTGGCGGTTACCGTCCAGTGTCTGCGGGAGACCTAGAATTTGAACATTGTTGACTTTAGGACACACTCATTTTATAACGCTCTACCTGTTCTCATCAATAGGAAATACGCTGTGTCCTTTTTTTTTTTTTTTTGCCTTAATATTCTGTGTTGCCATAGCAGTAGTTGCAGTGGACGCTACTTCTGGTTCATGGTCATCCCCAAACACAAGCTTCTGGAAACCGTGTGAAAAATGAAGGGGAAAGTGCTTTTCTGCAAAGGGCTTTTTTGAACATCTTTTTTCTGGAATATCTGTTTTGGTGTCAAACGTTTTCATATTTAGGGGTTTGTAACGTGTTTTATACTGATTAGCTTTGAACCCCATGTTTTTGCATGTCATGGGGCTGCTTTATCCTGTTATTCTATGATATAGCAGGTTGGCAAAACTATTGGTTATTTCACTTTAAAAACCAAAGCAGCTTACAGATTGAGTGTGATTCTTGTAAGAATTTAGTTGTAAAATTGATTTGTGTTCAATAAGCTTACTGGAATGACTAGATCCGTGGACAAAAAGATAACATGTCAAGTCTGTGGGCCAGGAGGGACTTCCAAGTAATACAAGTGATACACAGTAATTTCTTTTTTTTTTTTTTTTTTTTTGAGACGGAGTCTCGCTCTGTCACCCGGACTGGAGTGCAGTGGCCGGATCTCAGCTCACTGCAAGCTCCGCCTCCCGGGTTTACACCATTCTCCTGCCTCAGCCTCCCGAGTAGCTGGGACTACAGGCGCCAGCCACCTCGCCTGGCTAGCTTTTTGTATTTTTTAGTAGAGACGGGGTTTCACCGTGTTAGCCAGGATGGTCTCGAACTCCTGACCTCGTGATCCGTCCGTCTCGGCCTCCCAAAGTGCTGGGATTACAGGCTTGAGCCACCGCGCCCGGCCCACAGTAATTTCTTAACAAAAGATTAGATTTAGTACATAACTGTTTAAAACCTCCATATTTTCTATTATAGCCATTCCACAGTGCCCATGGGGGTGGGCTGCAAGACTGCCTATGGAATGCAAGGTCTGTGGGCGTTGAGGTCCCTGCTATAAAATGGCATAGTGTTTACATATGACATACGCACATCCTCCTGCAGACAGTCATGTCAGTATTGCTCGTAACGGCTGTACCATGGACGTGCCATGCGAGTAGTTGTTTAATGAATAATAAAGTCTGAATGCTTAGTACAAACACATTAAAAAAAATCTTGATCTATGGTTGGTTGAATCCACAGGCCTGGAACCCCGGGAGAGAGTACAAACTCTAGAAGCAAAACAAAGAAATTGAGGTCAACAGTGGCGGGTGTGGGATCACACTGAATCTCATGTGTTTTGTTGTCTGTGTCACTGTGTCCCGTGTAAACGGGAATCATTTGTAGCTTAAGGTAAAATAGGTAACAGGAAACACTACAGAATGGGCACGAAGGCTCACCCCTCATTACCCCATGTTACAGCCAAGCGTCTGCTTCCTGGGGAAGGATCTGTTCTGTGGGGAGACTAGACGTTGATGATTTCCGGATGTGTGAAGGGAAATGCCCTCCGAGAAGCGTGGCTTTGGCCGGAGCACATCAGACAGGAGTTAGCGTGGCATGGAGTTTCCACAGTGTCCCTCAGGCCTGTTGCTTCTCTCCTCTCCCCACCCCTGGCCCTGACTCTTACCAAGGGAGGAAAGTTCAGCTCCAGCTGAGCCCCGCACAGGGCTGTGGGTCTCTAGGGCAGGTGCCACCTTTGCCTGCACAGGCTGTGTCAGAGGAGGGTCTGGCCGTACTTGAGCTGTGAGAGTTGCTCTCAGAGATCTAGCATCCTGCAAACCCAGGTGCTGAACGTTCCTCCTCTTCCACCGTCCTGCGGGGAAGGGGGTCTTATCCTGCTTCCCCTCAACCCGAGCTGACTTCTTGTCTGTTGTGTACACCTGGGTTTTCAGAGCAGTTATTGTTAATCATCTAGCAGACAAACAACCATAAGGTGACTGCCTGGGAGGGTAGACGGGGCTGGAAGGTAGTTTTCTGAATAACAGCGTCCAGTATCTTGTTTTGCCGTCATTTGACCCAAGGCCCCAAGATAATTGAAATATTGTCAGCAAAACACCGATTTTGTATTTGAGGTTTTTTTTTTTCTTTTTAAGTTATGGGTGCAAACTTCTAACAAGGGACCTGACAAAAGAGAAGGATTTATTTGCAAAGTGAATGTCGGGGATGGTTGGCATTTGCCAACTGTGACTAGTAGGGAACCAGGCTGCTTCCCTTCTGCCGCCCGACTCCTGACCCCACCAGCAGGAAAAGGAGTGGGAAGGTGCCTTTTCCCCTTTAAGGGGATGAGGTGAGAGTTGCACCTGCCACTTCGCTAGTCCCTGGGGTGATTCTCCAGCATGAGTGGGAGTTGGGTTTGGAGGCCTGAGCCCCATGAAGCTGGGGTTGCTGTTCTCTGAGCAGCAGGAACCTGGACTCTGGGAAGAGGGATCAGAGAGTAGAGAGTAGCCTTTGCTGCATCCGCAGGAGGGGCCTCTCGTCCCATTTGACGTCTTCACCGCAAAACGGGGTGTGGGCTTCATGGTCCATTGACAAATAGAACGTTACTTTTTTGTTTGTTTTTGAAGCACATAGAACCCTAATTCCTTTGGCTTTTACTAAAGTGACATTTTGTAATTCCACATGATTTCATCGTTATACTCGCAGGAAAGAATGCTTCCTGTAAACCAGAAGGATCTCTGCGACGGTTCTCGGCCCATAGAGAGTTCTTTTTCCCAAGGTTAAAGACACAGCCTCAGGAGGGGTTGAGGACACACTGCAATAGCCTCAGGAGGTCCTGGACCTGTGCCCAAGGTGTTTGGGGCACAACTTGGTCTTACACATTTTAGGGAGACGTGAGACATCAATACATGTGAGACGTACGTTGGTTTGGTCTAGGAAGGAGGGACGGCTCGAAGCGGGGAGGGGTTTCCAGGTCACAGGTAGATGAGACAAATGCGTTTCTGGTGCACCTTTCCAGAGGAAGCAGTCAGATCTGCATTTATCTCCGTGTGCAGATGGTGACTTTGACTTATGTCCTCTGTCCATGAGGAATGTCCTTGTGGATCGGTTGTGAGGGAGGTACGTGGCTTTTTCCCCCCACCCCCAGTAGCTGTCTCTGTTCGGAAGAGCATGGGAGGCAGGTTTGCCCTAAGCTCTTCCTCACCTTGACGTCCCTTTAGCTTAGTGATTTTGGGGTCCTGAGATGTATTTTCAACTTCACGTTTCTGAACACACTGGCACTCTAAACAGTGTTGTAGGAGACATCTAACTTACTTAGAAGGAGAATCTATTTGGAAAGACTTGAGCACCTTCATCCTTGAGAGAACCAAGCCTTTGTTTAGTTTGCTTTGTCCCGAGGCTGTTACGCTGCCCCGGACTGTGCGGCCTTAGAAAGCTGTGCCCCTCTGAGCTCCTGCCTGTGGAATCTGGTGACTTTGAATTTAATCCAGCAGCTACATGTTTTGGAAAGCAGATTGCCTCTTAAAGTGTTGGTGATTACGATTCTAGCACTAGAATTTCAGTGTGTATTTTCCACCCTTCTTACTTTGTCTCCTCATACACTGAGATGCTGTTGCATTTGCCCTTAGGCTTCACTGAGGGAGTGTCAGTTCTGGCCCTTTCTTAGATATTGACCTTGAACCGACAGAATCGAGATTCAGAAAAACCCTCGAGCCGTGAGAGTGGCTGATATCTATGTAAGTGGGGTTCGTGTGTCAAACTCAGGTTTAAGAAAAACCAATTCCAGGCTGGGCATAGTGGCTCACACCTGTCATCCCAGCACCTTGGGAGGCTGAGGTGGGCCGTTCACTTTTGAGCCCAGGAATTCCAGACCAGCCTGGGCACCATAGCAAGACCCTGACTCTACAAAAAATTAAATACGAGTGGTGATGTGCACCTGTGGTCCCAGCTACTCGGGAAGCTGAGGCTGGAGGATCACCCAAGCCTGGCAGGTTGAGCCTGCAGTGAACCATGATAGCACCACTGTACTTACGGTGCACTGTGCCTGAGTGACAGAAGAACAACCCCCCCCCCCCCCCCACACACACACAAAATATCAATTCATGCAGTGGCCAGTTCTGCTGGGACCACCTGTTAAGGCTACTCTGGGCCTCACGGTTTGAGAAGGGTCTGTCCAGGGGCGAGAGGGAGTAGCTTGAGGGCCTAGAAGCCAATTGTTGTGGTTCAGCATGACTGCGGGTGTGGAACTGGGGACAGGGCTCTCCATGGCATGAGTGGGTGAATGGATGGGCTTCTAGGATGAGCCCTGTGACTTTGCCTGGTTCACATCCGTCCAATACAAATCCACAGGCTCTTCCTCTAGAAGCTTCTGCCGGGGCTGATGGACTGGCCTGGGGACAGAGGGTGCCCTCAGCCTCATGGTGCCATCTGGTGTAGGAAGAGCACTTAGTCACCTAGATCTAGGACTTATGGCACTACAAGGGACTCGTCACACTCGGAGCAGCAGCCATCTGCATTCTAGACTTGGTTCTAGGCGAAATATTTTGGAGCCTGTTGGTACCCTGTGTTCTGTTTATGTGTAAAACAAGTTAGAGTTATGACTGGTTAAAACCTATTTTTTAAATTTTGCCACAGAATATGGCAATTGTGGTGGAGCCTGGCCAGAGACCCCCACACTTGAACGCTGCTGCGTGCTGGGGTTGCAGGCGTTGCCCGCATCTGCTGCCCCTCCCGGCGTGTCTGTGTTCTTGACACGGGCGCCCATCGAGGCTCAGCCTGTGGGACTCGTGCAGCCGTTTGTCTCTGTGTTCCTCTGAGGTTCCGCAGACTTCACGGTCCCGTGGCAGAGTGTATGGTATCTGCTTGCATCCTGATTTCCCCAAACCCCAGGACAGGCCAAGAGTTCCTTACACACAACTGCAGAGGGCCCCGTGGTGTGGATTTGCGGGTGACACAGCCTTTCCCCAGCTCCGCTTTCGTCTCGAGGTTGGCTTTAGGGCGATAGAAGCTTCCTTCAGACTGCGGGGCCCTGAAGCTTTGGAGCTAGGAATTGGGTGACCAGCACGGATGATACCCCGTTTCTCTGCATTTGTAGCAATAGTTGTTAACATGACCACGAGATGTACAAAGGAAGGAAAAAGGAGGTTTTCTTTTCAGAGTAACACTCTGTGCTTTGGGAAATGTGGTCTCGGGGGAGCTGTAAGCACGTGCCCCTCAGGAGGGGAGGAGGCCGCGGCTTTACACGTTCCGGGGTTTGTTGGCTGTGTGTGTTCATCGGGCTCATGGAATGTCTGAATGTTCACAGAGAAAGTGGGGTTTGTTCATCCGGTTCGTGCAATGTCGGAACACTTACAGGGAAAGCCTAGCACATATGCAGTGAGTTAACCTGTAACATCCATGTTCGCCTTGGGGCGAGCGTAACATTTGAAATGAGGTGTACTCGGCGTGTCATGTACAAAGGTGAGCTGTTGGGCGCAGACGTTTATGCGCAGCCTCAGTCACAGCCAGGACTGACTCAGGGTCTGCAGCCTGTGGCAGGAAAGGACACTCATGAGGCCATTCTGTCCAGTCGGGGCTGCCGGCAGGGTCCCAGGGTGGGGCTGTCGGGTCGGCCGGCGTCTGGAGTCCACCCAGGTCCCGTGGGCAGCGTTCCTCTAAACCAGGCTTCTGGTTGTGGAGGAGACTTTCATGCTGGTTAACAAACTACAGGAGTAGTGCTGTGGGGCTTTGAGGTCCACCTTCCCTGTGATGTCGGTTACATTTCTCTCCGGACCTCATCGTAGCCACAGAGAGTGCACCTCGTCTGACAGCGGGGGGTGCCATGTTGACATAGTAATTTATTGTATTAACCTTTTTATTACTATTTTAATAACGTGTTTTTTTTTTTTTTTCCTTTTTAAAGCGATAGCGTATTGCTGTGTTACTCAAGCTAGTCTTGAACTCCTGGCCTCAAGCAATCCTCCCACCTCGGCCTCCCAAAGTGCTGGGCTTATAGACGTGAGGCAGTGCGCCCAGCCTGCAGCCATGTTTTTAAAACTCAGCAGTTTAAAAATCCTACTCCTTTCACCCCCAGAAGCAGGCTGGTTGGCGTTGAGCAAACTGGGGTGTCATGATCTTGGCCCCCCTTTTATTTTTCCCTTTAGCCTCAAGTTCTGATGAGAACAGCAGTTACAAAATGGGCATTAGGTGATTCTTCCGTTACTAAAGTCAGAATTCTCCCCAGTCAGAGATGTTTGTCACCAGGATCCCAGAAAACTGTTTTGAATCAAGCCCGGAGCAAATAAGTAAGGAACTAAACTCTTGGTCCTCTGCTTAGTACCTGGGGAATGGGTTAGTTGCTGATACCCTTTGATCTGTGCTCACGTGCTGCATCTCGTCACGGGAAGCAGAGTCGCCCTGTGGAATAAAGCCCGGCTCACCGTGGCGCGTCGAGACTCTCCGGGCTGTCAGTCCGTTATACAGCGGCAAACTTGGAGACTCAGCATCGTGTGCAGAGCCTGGGCAGCCAGAGTGCATCCACCTTAGAGACCACATGGACGGTCGGCAAGGTGGGTGTCCGGGCATATGGCCTTGACAGGCCCACTGCGAGATGAATTAGGAATTCGTTAGCAAAGAAATCAAACTCGCCTTTGGATCCTAGCTGCTTGGAAGGCTGAGGCGGGAGGATTGCTTGAGGCAGAAGATCAAGGCCGCGATGAGCCATGATTGTAATACTGCACTCTGGCCTGGGTGACACAGCGAGACTTCGACTCAAAACAAAAACAAAAACAAAAACCTTACTGTTCATGGCAAGAGGGAGAATTTATCAAAGTAACTGCAACAAAATCTTAGATGACATAATTTCAGTGGCTAAGTGAGCTGTCCAGCCCATGTGGCTGGCTCACAATGCAACAGAGCTGGGTGCTGCTACAGCTCCCCTCCCACCCGATGGCTTGTGGACATTTTCTGTTTTCCCACATCTCCCTTTTGGATACGTAGCTCGCTTCTTTATAGCTAAGCATCAGTAAAACAGGTTGTCTATTTTGAAAAGTATCTATTGTGTCTTTTAAGGACAGAAAATGAAGCAGGTGACAATAGAATAGCATGGCGACGTGGTGAATAGATTCAGGGGAATACTTAATACTTGGCACCACTCTGATCCCTTCTTGTCCCATGCTTAATTACAGCTGCCGCCTCCTAGGACAGAACACTTTCAGCTCTGTGAGTAAGAATTAAACATGTTCTAAATCAGAAGTTTTAGTTAAGCAGTATTTTATGTGAATGCCCAGATCCTAAGTGCTCACTATACTGGTGTGTGGTGTCCAAGAAGGAACGAGCGCTTGGGGCCTGGTCTATGGTGCAGTGTCCGGGTTCCAATCTGTGAGATGAGGGCCATGAGACACGGCCTAGAAGGTTCAGACTGTGGGATTGAATGGATCTGCCCACTCCTAGGAAGCCTCGAGTCTAACTCGACTTCGGCTGGTTTTAAGGAGATGCTGGCAACGCTGTCCTCACAGGTCACTGGGAGGGGCTCTGGCACCGTCCCCGTCAGGTGTCTCATGATCAGCCCAGCTTGCTCATCTCAGAAGCTGCTGGTCGTGTTCTCGTTCCTGTTGTTGGTTGCATGTTATTTAGGTTCTGTTCATGTGGGGACCTAGGAAGTTCCACAGTGAGAGGGGAGCTGCTGAGCCGCCTTCCTGCGTGGACGCCAGCCCCACGGAAGACCGTAACTGCTTGAGGTTGGCTTCTGCCCCCGGCCTCACCTGTGGAGGCATTGATGCAGTGGTACTTTCTAGGCTCCTGGGGCACACAGTGCTGTTGTGTGGATCCACAGGCCACTGTGGCATCCAAGCACGTGCTCCCAGAGAAGAGGACTCTGCGGGCACTGATGCTAGGAGTTGGCTGAGAGTCCAGTGAGTGAGACTCCCTGTGACGTGCACAGCTGCCATCTGCGCAAACCCTCCTAACGCCAAGACAGTTGTGCGATAAATGCACAAAGCGCATCTCCAGCAAAAAGCCGCCGAGTGTCCACATCCAGGATATCCACCACAGTGGCTTTTTGGTGTTAATACGATGAATGTGAGCAGCAGGTGGTCTCCCTTCTGGGTGTGTGTGACTGTGCCACTGCAGTTTTGTTCTCATGTCTTGATGAGCATGAACGGTTCCTGACGAGGGTAGGTAAGGATGCTGTGACCTGAGACTCTGCAGTATTGCAGCTTGAGAAACCAAGGAGTTTTTGTCTCTTGCAAACCTGTCAGGGAAGATGTTCCAGGCTGGTGACTGCTCCATGAGGTATTCAGGGATCCAGGTCCCTTCCCGACCCCTGCTCTGCATTCCCAGGGACACGGCTGTCCTTGCTGTGGTTGGGAATGGGTGATTGCCATGCTGGCGGGGGAGGCTTAAGGTGAGAGTGGCCATGTTTTACCTAATCTACATAATGGCAGGGAGCCTGGGAGTAAAGTGTAGCCATGGCCTGAAGGATGGATGATGGATGTTGGTGAATGACTGGTTGCACTCACCGCAGCTGGCCCAGGAATGGGGAAGGATGGCTCAGTATGGCATTCACCGGTACCTGGTTCTATCAGATTTGACTTCCTTATGGATTTTCTGCTGTAAAGAGGAGAGAGCCTGTGGTTCTAGGCCAAGCATCTCACTCATCTCATAACATCTTGTATCCCTCAGCCGACATTTATGTCAAGTTTTAGAAGTCCTATGAAACTGGCAAGCATTTCTCAATTTGGTTTAATGATTGGATTTTATATCTGTCTGCATCTCTATTTTACATCTATGTGGTTGACACTCTGTAGTACATTTGTAATAGGTTCTATTTGGTGGAGTTACTTGCAACAACCCTTGCTGCTACTTGAATTTTCAAGGTTGCAAGTAGAAACGAGAGAATAAAAACCACATCTTCTCTAATTTTAAAATTTGTTGTTCCTCAAATCATACCAGAAGTACACATATTACAAATTACAAAAGCAGCCACAATCAAGGTTGAGATTTCTGGGTGATTCTGGCTAATCAGCAGTATTTGCTGAGGTGTGTGCAGCAGAGCAACACGCCAAGAAGCCTGGGAGGGGGAGAGTTGGGAGGCCAGACTGTGACTTCAGAGGTGCCTCAGTGAGAGGAGCTAGATGCAGAGAGGATAAATGGCCACAGGTGTGACCACCACTGTCCTTGCCATGGTACAGAAGACCTTTGTACAGTGGCCTTTGTGAGCTGAGTTAAAAATAGAAATTGAGAGAGTGCAGTGCATTTTTAGTTTTTAAAATAAAATGCTAATAGAGAACGTTTATGTTTGTAAGAATGTAAAATGTTACGTCTTTGTTTAGAATTTAAGGATAATAATTTGCTTCTGAGATCTTTGTGACTGAGATTTGAAATCTTAACTATGGTTTTTTTAATCCAAGTTTTACACATATGCACGTATACACATATATGTAAGGTGTATAAAAGGAAAATAAGCGTGTCTGTATTCACATTTATATACACTTCCATAATGTGTATACTTCTAGTCACACATAGGTCTAAGCGACTATGACTTAACTTGATAACCATGAGAGGGTAATTAAATAATTTACCTGCTCTTAGTCTTGCTTTTGTATGTGAGCAGGAACCCTGTGAAATGCGTCTCCGCGTTCCAGGCCTCCTCTGCAGCCACTTCGGGAAGCACGTGGTTGCCAGGATTGCCTAGAGCTCCAGGCCGTCTCCAGTCCCAGCCTCCCTGGGGTAGAAGCTGCCCTACCAGGGGCCTGGACATGGACGTTAGGGCCTGGAGCCAGGGACTGCTCCTGAAGCGGGGGTTCCCCTCACGACTGGGCATGAGAACCGAGGATAGGAGGTGGAACCAGCCTCAGGCCACTGCATGGCCTTCCGGCAGTGCTTGCGGGAAGCCCCAGCCGCCCTTTGCTGACCCCATAGCCAGCACCACACTCTGTGAGATCCCCTTGGCCCACCCCTCAGGTTCCCAAAATGGTTAGGGTTTCCTGAGCTGCGAATTTTTAGGTCTAGGCTAAAAAGTCCTGGGACAGACTCACAGGGTTCTTTATGTAGAAATGATGAGTGCGCTGGTGACTCAGAGCAGCCACTGCACCCTCACTCCAGGGTCCTCTGCGCCAGGTGGAAATGAGCGTGCGGGTCACCCAGAGTCCCTCATTCCAGGCACTGCTCTTTGGTTTCTTAATTAAAATCCTAAGAGCCTTGATAATGAAAATGTGTTCTCCCCAGAGAGTAGAGTTTCCTGTTACGGAGGCTCACCTGTAAATGCCGTGCCAGGTCAAATATGCTGAGATCTGGGCCAGGTCCTGCTTCCTGCCCACGGCCAAAGCAGGTACTTTATTTGGGAGGTGACCCAGGGGGACATCGGAGAGGCCTGCCGGTCCCCGAGGGATGAATCCGCTGGCCTTCACACTCTGCTGCGGCCTCCATCAGCTCCTTCCTAACTGCAAACTGCCTGCTTTGACGTTGCCATCATTGGGGACATGTTAGGGACTTAGCATGGGTTGATGCCCATAGGACCAGCAGATCGTGGAAAGGTGGGAACCAGGGCTGGGAGGGTGGTGACCACGGCCAAATTGAGAAACATGATGGGCTGGGAGGTCCATCTTCTGTCTAAAGTGTTTTTTAAAATAAAAAACATAGTGTCTCAGGAGCATGAGAGCGGAGGCCACAGAGGGGGAGAACGTATCTGTAAAAGACTCATCTGATAAAGGCTGTTATCCAAACCGTGCAAGGAACTCTCAAAACTCAACAAGAAAATGAACAACCTGATTAAAAATGGACCAAAGACCTGGACAGATACCCCAACAAAGAAGATACACAGATGGCAAATGTACACGTGGAAAGATGGCCCGCGTCTTATGTCCTAGGGCGAGGTATTGTTGTGCACCCATCGGCCTGGCCAAAACCCGAACTCCGACACCACCGCGTGCTGGTGGGTGTGTGGGCATCAGGACCCTCACTCATCGCTGGGGGAAGTGGGGCAGCTGCTGTGGGAGGCAGCGTGGCGGTTTTCCGTGGAACTAAGCTCTCCAACCACAGGAGCAATCACAGTCTTGGATGTTTACTCGGAGGAGCTGAAAGTTTACTTCTGTGCGGAAATGTGCACACAGATGTTGACAGCAGCTTTATAATTGCCAAAACTAGAAAGCAACCAAGATACCCTTCAGTCAGGTAAATGGATAAACTATGGTATGTCAGATACTGGAATATTATTCAGCACTAAAAAGAACTGGACCCCTAAGCCATGAAAAGACACAGAAGGATCTTAAACACATGTTGCTAAGTGAGACTCCAATTTGGAAAGGCTGCCTGCTGTCTGAGACCAACCACAGGACAGTCTGGAAAAGGCAAAGCTGTGGAGACAGTAAAACGGTCAGCGGCTACCAGGGTTTGGGGAAGGGAGAGATGAATGGGATGAGCATAGGGGGTGTGTAGGGTGAGGCAGCAACTCCAGGTGGGGCTTTCATAGGGGATCCATGCCTTTCCACGTCTGTGAAACCCACAGAGTGAGCAGCAGCAGGCCGAGTCCTCGTGTGAGCTGTGGACTGTGGGTGGTGGTGCCGTGTTGATGCGGGTCTGTCGGTCGTACAGACATGCTGATCTGGTGAGGGCAGGAGAATGATGGAGGCTGTGCCTGTTCTGGGAAAGGAGATACGTGAGGACTCTGTACTTTCCTCTTGATTTTGCTATGAACAGAAAACTGCTTTTAAAAACATCTATTGAAAAGGCAAACAAAAGAGTGCTGGCCAGACAGCATCTGTGTGAGGGTGTGGCCCGTGTTCTACCTTCAGAATTTCCCTGTTAGAATACACATATCTAAATTATTCAAAGTGAAACCTTTGCATTAAGTAATTCACTACAAAGTTATAGTATCAGCTTGAGTGCTGCCAGGATGGCCAGGATCCTGTATCCTGACCAGCTTCTTCCCTTACAGGTGCAGTTGACCTCCAAGGCCACATCCCAGTAAGTGGCAGGGCTGGAATCAGGAGTCAGGCTTTGCGGGACAGAGAGGAAATGAGATCTTGTAAGCACGTGGCTGAAGGCGGGCAAGGAGGAGCCCGTGGCAGGGAGCCGGCAGGGATGACTTTTTGACCACTTTTCTTATCGCTAAGGCCTTCTTAGACTTGGGGAGTTGGGAGTCTCCACTCGGGCGCCTCAGAAACCGAAGGCTTCTCGTAATTCTCAAGTTCCAGACACCTCAGGGGAGATATCTGGGTTGTTGGATGCAGTTCCGTTATTTGCTGCTCGGTGGGATTTGCCCGCAGCATTTCTGGTTGTTTTTAAGAGCTGATGTTTGAGCTGCTTAAAATCACACATGGATGTCGATTTACCTATAAAAGTTAAGAATGGAATTTGAGTTCAAAGAGTTATGAAAATGTTCAAGGTTGTGTACTAATGTATACATTACATTTGTGGAAATAATCTGAAAGTCCAGGATTTATATTAACCACTTCTCTTGATTTTTGTAATATCTACCTGTCATTTTTCCATTTGATTAATAGATACCAGAGGGCTTAAATGTTGAGTGTCTGAATTCACTGAAATTAAAACTTCTTACATCAAATGTAATTAAACTGAATGTAGCCAATAGTGCATGCTTTTATAAGTATTGATTAAAATATATATAAAAACACATATCCATGAACATGCAGATGGGGGCAACATATTAAACCATGGAAGTAGAATTAGTATTCTTTGTTTTCTGAGAAGACAAATTTTTAAAAAGTCAAGGGGTTTTATAACTTTCTAGTTTCCAACTTACTTGCCCTAAAGTGGAAGATTGACAGCAGCAGAAGAGGAGATCCTGGGCCAGTGCAGGCTCTGGGAGCAGCGGGGTGAGTGCTGGAAGGAGCTGGCTGGAGGCAGAGCAGGGAGGTGCTCAGGCAGGCCAGGATGGCCTCAGGGCACTTGGCTTAGTGAGTGAGAAAAGGTTCACTTTTCTTGGAGAGCCCTTGTCTCTGCCCATGGAAAACCCAAACTCCTTCCAACTGGGATGTGCATCTCATGTAAAAGTTGTTACTCCCAGAAAGAAAGCCAGTAGATGCAGACATTTTTCGTGTGCAGAAATTACTTCAAATTTGTTTCTAACCTTATCCTTTTCTTCCCCCACCTTAATGTGTAGTGACTTTCTGCAGGTAACGCACACAGCTTAGGAGAGCGCTGGATTTCAGTTGCTGTTGGCTCTGATGTGACTTTGTGGTGTCCGATGTTCTGGTTCTGAGGTTCTGCGTAGAACGTGGCTCCTCCCTGCTGAGCGTTGCTTGTGGAAGGCCCGTGTGGAAACTTTCCCTGTAAGCTTGTTGACCGCAGCAGTCTTGGTTCAGAAATCTTTGGACGTCTTGAGACTTCACACAACATTCTAACCTTCCTAGTGTGACCTTTTCATTTTACTGTTCCCCGTTAATTCAGATGTTTTTCAGAATGTAAGTAATCTGCTGAATGCAGGGTGGGGGGTGCCCTCCATTGGCTCTGGGGAGAAGCATCACTGTTGCTCCGGGTGGAGCTTCCCATCCATTAGGGTGTGCTCCAAGACACAGCAGGGTTCTTTGGCAGAAGTAACCGTCGAAGGCCCGCCTCTCCGTGGCAGAGTGGCTGTGGGTGTGCAGCCTCACGGCCATAGCGGCCCCTCCCCATCAATGGCATCACGGAGAGGAGCAGGGGGTGGCCTGGGATCTGTCTCCACAGTCACAGCTGTGCTTCCAAGCCTGCGTCATCCGTTTGTAACTAGACCTGCAGAGAAAGTCTTGGAGATAAACAGGAGACGGAGTCTGTCCCTAATGAGCTCAGGCGTGCGCTTGAGAGGGTCAGGTTTCTGTGCAGCTGATCCGGACTCAGCCTGGCTGTGGCAGTGCAGGTGACTGCTGGGCTTTGGCAAGGCTGCACCCATTGTCCATCTGAAACGGCCCCCTTCCCAGGCTCGCGGTGGGAGCTGGGCGCCCAGGCCTGATTTCCCGCCAGGACGGAGGCCCTGTGTATGTGTCGGGGAAGGGGGCGAGGAAGGGGGAGGTGGGAGTCCTGCTTTATTGCCGTATCCAATGCCACGCGGGGTCAGCACTCAGGAAACACATGCTGTGTGGGTCAGCGATTGAGTTCAGAAACCTGGAAAATTCAGCAGTGCAGGCTTTGGGCATGACCTGTCCAGCCCTGGGCTCTTTCTTTCTCTGAATTTCCTGCCATGGCATCCTCCTCATCCCAGGGGCCCCTGTCCCCGTATGGCTGTTGGCAGCTTCACAGGTTCCTCTGCCTCCCCTCCCAGGCCCTGGTGTGGCTGGGGCAGCTAGTGGCTGTGCAGACCCCACAGCCAGTAGATCGTTGGTGCCAATGCTTTGGGCCTGGGTTACCTGAGTCAAGGACTCCAGTACATAGCTAAGCTCACCCTGAATGCCTGGATCGGAAGGCCTTGGGTTGCAGAACCGTGGGGGTTCGATATCGAAGGACAACCTGCAAAGCAGAAGGGGAAATGGCTGTGCTGGATGGGCAGCTAGAGGAGTCTGTGCAGAGCCTGGGACCCAGTGCAGACACAGAGCTGGCATGGGCAATGTGGCGACGCGGCCACCTTGGAAGGGGGCAAAGTGACAGGCTTTAGACCGACATGGAGGGGCTTGTCTAAAATGATCCTCCGTTTCCTTTAATCCTAGCGACTGCTGGCTTACAGGGTTGGGGAGTGAGATCTGTGGTGGCTGCGAGGAGAGACAGATTTTAATGAAACCCCTCTTTCTGGGAGAGGGGAGTAGCCGTTTCTGTAGGGCGGGGAGCATCGTCCTCTCAGGCAGCTCAGGCTGCGGTAACGAATCACCGTTGACTGAGTGGCTTCTGAACAACAGGAATGTGTTTCTCACAGTTCTTAGAGGCTGGAAGGCAGCATCAGGGTGCCGCACGGGTGGGTTCTGGTGTGGGCTCCTTCCTGGTTGGCGCACACCTTCTCTCTGGCCCTGACACAATGGGAGGGTGAGGGATTTGCTGGGCCCCTTTCTGAGGCACAAATCCCATTCAAGGGTCTCCAGCCTCGGGAACTCGTCACCTCCCAAAGACCACCTGACAGCATCACATGGAGGGTGAGGATTTCAACCTGTGTTTTGGGGGGCAGCAGGCAGTTCGTAACCTTCACCCTCTTTGTGTATTTCTGACTCAACATTGAGTCTGCGTTCGGCTCTCCAGGAGACAGAGCCTGTGTGGACACTGAGCAAGGTCAGAGCTGCAAGCATGTGCACTTCGGGGGCAAGGTAGCTGCCAGGGGTGTGGGAACGGGGTTTCAGCATCAATCGGAGCTGCTTTCCTGGCAAATGTACTCATAAGCTATCCTGGCAACATTTGCTTTTCATGAAGAGTCGATCAGGCAGTGGGGGCAGCAGGCGGTGTTGCCAGAAGCTTGGAACTGATGGGCAGCAGAGAAGGGGCAGAGGCCACGACCTTGGGGTGGTCAGCAGTGCCAGGTGTCTGCCCTCCAGGCCTCACGCCTGTGATTGTGCAGAGACCGAGCCGACCGGGGCTTGCCCGCCAGTATGGCTCTCATGCAGGTGATTATCAGGGTGTGCTTTCTATGTCATGTTCCCTCAACCCCATGCCCCCCCCCCCACCAGTTTCTGTGCCTAGCAGAAATCATGCTGCGTTTCCTTGATGAAGCCTTGAGTTTCCTATGGAGATGTAGGAATAGCACGATTTGGCTCACGTCAAAATACTTTGCAGTGAAGCTGCACGGAAGAGGATTCTAGGCTTCCATTTGACGTTTTCAACAATGCCTGAGTGTTACAGGACCGTCTTGCTTGTTAAAAAGCACCAGATGAAAAAGGCTACCGGTTAATAAAGGAGACTTTTTACATTAGCACAGAGAGGGTGGCTTGACACAAATTGAGTGTAACGTAGGTGTGTGTGTAAGCCATCAAAGGGACGATCTCTGCTGGTGACACATGTTTTCTGGTATTTTCTTTTGTTCTGAAAAAGGATGACTGGCATTCGGTAGAGTCATTCCAGAATTCACCTGGAAGGTGTCCACATGGTGCCTTGTTTTCTCCTGACATTCTGGGCACCACGAGGAATTATTCCTGTCTTCAGCACTAGCAGGAGACTTTTCCTGAACACCTGCTCCTCTTTGGCGTTATGAGTGTGAAGGGGTCAGAGTGACCCTGTCTTCATGGAGTTTTCAGACACCATGGGGACAGTGTGGCACGAGTGTCAGGCTCGGGTGGGATGGATGCTTTCCCCAGAAAACAGCTGCTGATTCCAGGACAGCCCTCGACCCCTCCTCCCCCTGTTCCTCTGCGTCATGTCTGAATTAAGGTTGTTTTATCATAGCGGGGGTGTCATGTTAACTGGAAGAGTGTTTTTTAACTGCGCAGTAAGTAAATTAATGGTACATTTGTCAAGGACAGTGAGGTTTGATTTGATGAATCCAGTGGGGAAAAGGAGAAGGGCTTGGCTGGGTGGGGACGTGTGTGATGGGAGCAGAATGGAGCAGCCATGCAGACTGTTGGGATGGAGGGGCGCGCCGGCATTTCCATGGGGTCCGTCGCTGTTTGTGCCACGAGACCTGAACCTCTGTCTCTACTTCTAACACCTGCATAGTGAGGAAGCCCCTGATGGGCCTGAGTTGTTACTTCCCATGGCCATCGCTGGGAAGTGCCCCGGACGCCTCTCCTGGCTGGTGACAGTCCCGGGCCTGGACACTGGGTTCGTCCTGAGCTCTGGGAAGGGCTTGGGCTCCACGTGCAGCAGGCACCTGCAGATCCCTTTGAACGTGAGATGTCCCTCTCCCTGCCTTGGCTATTGGGAGCCACCCCCTCTCCCCCCCTCGGCTATTGGGAGTCATGGTGGACTCACAGCCTGTTTAGGATATTGTGGGTATTATCTCACCCTCTGGAAATAATGACCTCTTTCACAGAGGGGTGTACACCTTCAGTGTATTGCTCAGGGAACAATGATATAATTAATTATTAAACATCAAGAATCGAATTTAATAATTAATAATACTATCAATTAATAATTTACCATTAATTATTAATAATTATTTTATATAGATGATGGATGCCTAAAATTAATTTTTAATATTAATGTCATTTATCAATATTATTAATTCTTAATATTATTTTATTGCCAGCGTCCCTCAGTATTGATTTAAGTAACATTAATTGTTGATACCATTATTTTATTATTAATAGTGTTAATATCATTAATTATTAATACTAATCATTATCATTTTTAACCAGTGTGTATCTTTAGTATCTTGAATGTCATTATTAATATCGGTGATTACTAATTTTTATTATATTTATTAACATTAATAATTAATATACTTGTTCCTGATATCTGGCGGGGAGAAGATGATATTACTCCCCATGTCGTAGAAAGTGTGCACTCCTCTGTGATGTTATTCCTAATAGCCAGGGTTAGAGGATGACATTATTGAAACTACCGCAGTGTGTGTACTTACCTTCGATCATCTTGTTACTTCTATCCAGGGTGCGAGAGGATGATATTACTCTCAGTATCGCAAGATGCATGGACCTCCACTGTGTTTTTTCCCTAACATCCAGCCAGGGAGAGGAAGCTATTACTAATAGCCAGCCGGGGAGAGGAAGATATTGCCCCCAATATCGCAGGGGTGTACACCCTCTTGTGATATTGTTCCTTATATCCTGGGAGGGAGACGATGATACTAGTGGCAACATGGCAGGGGTTTTATACGCCCACTGTGCTATTGTTCCGAATAACATGATATGACTCCCAATATCATAGCGTGGGGGGTACATCCTCCTGTGATAATATTCCTTATATTCAGGGGGAGAGGATGATATTACTCCCAGTATCACAGGGGTTGTACACACCTCCTGTGATATTGTTCCTAATATCCCAAAGGGGAGAGCATAATATTACTCTCAATATCTCAGCCGGTGTACACCTTCTTTGTAATATTTTTCTTAATATCCAAGATGGGAGAGGATGATAAGACTCCCAATATGGCAAGAAGTGTACAGCCGCCTGTGATGTAGTTCTTAACATCCAGGTGGGGAGAGGATGATATTACTGCCCATATCGCACGAGTTGTAAAACCCCTTCGATATTTTGCCTACGATCCTGAGGGGAAAGGATGATATTACTCCCAATATCGAAGAAAGTGTACACCCCCCTGGTACACAACGCCCAATATCCATGTTGGGAGACGATGACTATAGGCCCAATATCGCAAGGGATGTACGCAAACCCTGGGATATTTTTTCTTATATCGAGAGTGGGAGAAGACGCTATTACTCCCAATAACGCAGGGGCTGTGGTTGTACACCCCTCCTGTGATATTGTTCTTAATATCCTAGGGAAGAGAGGATGATACTACACCCAATATCGCAGGGAGTGTATGCCCCCCCAGTGATGTTGTTCTTAATGTACTCCATCTTCCACCACCAAGGATATCGTTCCTAATATCCAGGGGAAGAGAGGATAACATTATGCCCAATATCGCAGGGCAGTGTCACACACTCTGTGATGTTGTTCCTAGTATCCAAAGGTAGAGACGATGACATTACTGGCCATATCGCAGGGGGTGTACACCCTTCTATGATATTATTTTTGACATTCAGTGGGGGAGAGGATAACATGAATCTCATTATCACGGAAGGTGTACAGACCTAATGTACAGGGGAAAGAGAAGAATATTGCTCTCAATATCATAGGGGGTGTAACTACCCTGTGCCCTGTATATTGTTCCTAATATGCAGCGGGGTGGAGACTGATAGTACTCCCAATATCCCAGAAGGTGCACACACACCTGTGATATAGTTCCTAATATCCAGCGGGAAAGAGGCTGATTTCACTTTTGATATCGCAGTGGGTGTACACTGCCCCCAATCCCAGGGTATCGTTCCTAATATCCAGGCAGGAAGATGACATGGCTGACAGTATCGAAGGGGGTGGACACCTCTTCAGTGATATGGTTCCTGATATCCAGGGGGTGAATGGATGATATTACTTCCGATAAAGTAGGAACCGTACAGCCACCCTGGGATTTTGTCCTTAATAAACACAGGGGAGTGGTGATATTACTACCAACATTGCAAGGGGTGTACACCCCTCCTGTGATATTGTTTCTTATATCCAGGAAAGGAGAAGATGGTATTACTACCAATATTGAAGAGATATACAACCCCCATGGGATATTGTTCTAAAGATACAGGTTGAAAGAGGATGAGACTCCATCCAAAATAACAAGGAGTGTACACCCCGCCTGTGATATGAATCGTAAAACCTAGAAGAAGAGAGAATGACATTGCTTCCAGAAACACACGGGGTGTACACCCATACTGTGATATTGTTGCTGTCATCTAAAGGAAGAGATGATACTACTCCCAGTACCGGAGAAGGTACACACACCCCTGTGATATTGTTCCTCATAACTTGTGGGGGAGAGCATGATATTACTTCCAGTATGACAGTGGCTTGACACCCAGTATGTGACATTGGTTCTGCACACAAACTCTGTGCCCCTCGTTTCCCATGCATTCTCTCCACAGTTTTGGAACCTCGGGGGAGGCTTTGTCTTTGGTTACAGATGAAGAGAGGAAGGGTCTGAGAGGTTAAGCAAGTTTGTTACTGGAAAGGGGTTCCAATCCAGACCCTAAGAGAGGTTTCTTGGATCTCACAGAAGAAAGAATTTGGGGCGAGTCCATCAAGTGAAAGCAAGTTTATTAGGAAAGAAAAGGAATAAAAGAATGGCTACTCTGTCCGGGCGCAGTGGCTCACTCCTGTAATCCTATAACTTTGGGATGCCAAGGCAGGTGGATCACCTGAGGTGAGAAGTTTGAGACCAGCCTGGTCCAACATGGCAAAACCCTGTCTCCACTAAAATACAAAAAATTAACTTAGTGTGGTGGCAGGTGCCTGTAATCCCAGCTACTAGGAAGGCTGAGGCAGGAGAATCGTTGAACCCAGGAGATGGAGGTTGTAGTGAGCCAAGATCACGCCACTGCATTCCAGTTCGGCCAACAGAGCGAGACTCCATCTCAAAAAAAAAAAGAAAAGAAAAAAAAAGGAATGGCTGCTCCATAGGCAGAGCGGCCCCAAAGGCTGCTGGTTGCTCATTTTCATGGTTATTTCTTGATCATACGCTAAACAAGGGTTGGACTATTCATGAGTGTTCCAGGAAAGGGGTGGGCAATTCCCAGAACTGAGAGTTTCTGCCCTTCCTTTTGAGACCATGTAGGGAACCTCCAGATGTTGCCATGGTATCTGTAAACTGTCGTGGCGCTGGTGGGAGTGTCTTGTAGCAGCTGATGCATTATAATTAGCACATAATGAGCCGTGAGGACAATCACAGGTCACTCTCGTGGGCCATCTTGGGTTTGGTGGGCTTTGCCCGGCTTCTTTACTGCAACCTGCTTTATCAGCAAGGTGTTTATGAGCTGTATCTTGTGCCGACCTCCTATCTCATCCTGTGACTAAGAATGCCTAGCCTCCTGGGAATGCAGCCCAGCAGGTCCCAGCCTCCCTTTACCCAGCCCCTATTCAAGATGGAGTCGCTCTGGCTCACGTGCCTCTGACAAGTTGGCCTGGGTTGAGTGTTCCCTAGTGTGTGGTTGTTGGAGCTGTTCCTAGGAGTAAGAGGTATTGTCAGTAGGAAACAGGCCTCTGTTAGCCCTGGGGCTGGCACTCTGCCCAAGTACGTCGGTCTCATTTTAGTGGTGACAAAACTGGGGCTCAGAGACATCAACTCCCTCACCACGAACCCCCAGACTGTGCGTGGTGGACTGGGGTTTGAATGTGGGTCTTGAAGACCCATCATCTCCTTTGGTCCCCCAGTCTCTGCTGCCCAAGAGGAACAGGATCCCAGGATCCAGTCCCCTCATGGCACCAGCCAGGGTGGGTGGAGATGGGGAGGCACAGTTCCAAAGCCCCCCTGGACTCTGAGGCAGGTCAGGGGTCGACAGAAACCTGGACCTGCGGACCCCACCCCCAGAAGAATGGCTGCAGGCCCGGCCCAGCGGGCAGGAGGTCTGTGTCCTCAGTAAATGTGACGGCGCTTCCCGCTCCTCCAGCCAGGCCGTGCTGTCTTCATGTTTCCAATCATGCGGCTTCCAGTTCCCAAGCCCAACCCACAGAGACAGTGATCTGGGGTCCAAGTGAGGTTTGTCAGCAGCTCTGACCCCCCGCTTCCGGCCAGCCCCGCGGCCGGTACTGGAAAGCTCTCTGCTGCCCCCTGGTGGGGAAGCTCGGGGCAGGGCTCTGGCTGCAAGCATGAGGTGCCAGAACCTCCTGGCTCTGTCACCTCTGCTGGGTGGAAAACCAACCCAGGACTGAAGCAGCTGATGGGTGCCTGATTCCTTATAATCAGAGCTCCACCCACTGGCAAGTCTCTCTCCGGGCCTCAGTTTCCCCTTCCATTAAAGGAGGGGCTTGGGGGATACCAAGGAGGGGTAACAGCTTAGTGAGGATGGCAGGTTTCTTCTGGGGAGATGAATACGTTTTGAAACTAGATGGCGTGAGTGGCTGCACAGGACTGTGAATGCACAAATGCCACTACATGGTTCGCGTTGAAATAGTTAATTGCATGCGATGTGAATGTCACCTCATTTAAAGTGTTGAAAAGACGGGCCTGGGAGAGTGTAGTGTATGTGAGAATCACGTGGGACACCCACAGTCTCTGAACCTCGATTTCCTTGCCGTAAACTGGCAAAAAGACCGTGTGAGCTGTGTTCCCTGGGGCCAAGAGATTCCAAGAAGGAAAACCTGGGATTCCAGGGACTGGGATGAGGGCCGGGGGCCGGACGGGGAGGGGGCCTGTGGGGATGGCATAGGGGGCAGCCCAGATAAGGCTTTCAATACTGGGTAGAAGCGTCTACACAGGCGGAGATCCCTGCATCTCACTTCCTGCAGGGCTGACCGGTGGCCAGAGGTGGGATTGGCCAGGCTCAGCCCAACCAAATCTGGGAGCAGAGGACACTGAGTGAGGGATCCCCGGGGCCACCCTCACTGGCCTGTGGCTCTCCTTACACCACAAGAGAGGTCCAGGAGCTGATCTTGGGTCCTAGTGGGGGACACCTTCCTGGCAGCAAGCTGGCAGAGTGGTGTGGTAGTCAGTGTACTGGGCTCTGTGTCTCCACCCTACCTGCTGTGTGAGGGTGGGCGAGACACCTAACCTCTCTGTGCCTCTGTTTCTTCAATGGCGAACAGGGGCACTAGCAGCCCCCACATCCGGGCACAGTGGCCTGAAGGATAAAGGCAAGGGCGGCATGAGACCTACAGCAAAAGCTCTGAGCAGGGAGAGCACGGAGCTGCCCAGGGAGTTCCACCATCATCTCCCCTCTGGCCGCCAAGGAAACCGAAGCTCATGGTGACCTGGCCCAGGTCTGTTGGACTCAGGGTCCTTCTCATCCCCAAGATCAGAGGGCTGCCACCAGGGAAGGAGCTGGCCCCTAGACACCGCCCAGGAAGCACACAGGGAAGGATGCTCTGGGGACTTCAGTATGTTATTGCAAAAAAATATTTATTGATATTTGACCCCTGCTTTCATGCCTCCATTTCCCAGAAAATGAGCCACGGGAGATACCAGGAGAGGCAGGAGACCATCCTCCTTGCACAAAACCCACTCCCTCGGATGCTGTCCTCAGTGAGAGTGGCTGGGGCCAACCAGGGGGCCCACCCGCAGAGTGGCAGAGGAGGCAGGTTGACCCTGCAGACATTGAGCTCTGTGGCAAAGGTCCTGGTCTTCTGGTAGAAGAGGAGCGACTTCTCGCGGTCCAGGAGGAAGTCGTGGGAGATGCTGGCCGGCTGCATGTAGGTCTTCAGCTGTGCCCTTCTTGTTGCCCAGGCGCACGGCGGCTACCAGTGCCAGCTGGTAGTACCCGGCTGCATCAAACCGTTCCTGAAGGGGACAGGCCATGCTCAGCAAAAGGGGGACTCGGAGCCTGTCTTCTCAGAGGCTGCTCCCATCACCAGGTCATTCCACATGTCCAGCCAATGCTGGCTCACCTCATGAACCCTGAAGCCTGTGACACTGCTGTGGTCTCAGCTGCAGGAGGTGGGGACAATCCTGACAAGGCTCTCCCCTGGAAGCCTTCCTGACTATCCCTATGCTCCACTCACCCCAAGTCTCTTGCCCCAGTCCCACCCTCTCTGCAGGCAGTGGCTGCTTTCCCCATGGGCTGAGGTCAGGGCAGATCCTGCCTGCTCTGAGAGTTCCATGCAGGACCCGTGGCTGCAAGCCACAGCAGGGGCACAGCGTTGAGTGACCCAGGCTCCCCTCTGGCCCCTGTCCATGCTGACCATTTCCAGGCCCTTCACGGGCCAGGCCAGGTACAAAACCATCTCACAGGTGTCCTCCCTGGCAATGTTCCCTGAAATGTTGATGGAGTGTGACTCCCCAGACATCCACTCCCACTTTCAATGCATCTTTGGCTCAAACTCACCATCCCTGGGTTGGGATGCTGCCTCCCAGACCTCCACCTTGACCCTCCCATCTACCCCCCCCCCGGCTTCTCCCCAGGTGCCTCCTCCACATGGGGACACCCAAGGGACCTCTTTAAGACCCAGGCCTGGCCTGTCCCTCTTTACCATCTCAAGATGGCTCCCAGGGCCAAGGACAAAGTCCAAGATGCAGCAGTCCATTCCCTCACTGCCCTGCCCCACACACGGAGCAGGGGCGTGAGAAGACCCAGAGTTACTGTCACTGCTCATCCAATGTCCCCCGGCCCAGTGAAACACTGGACTCTGTGCTGGGTGCATGGCTGAACCTAATATCCTTGCTCCCAGTCTGAGGGACGTGGGACTGAACACTGACTACAAAGGTGGCTCGGGCTGTGGCAGAGGGAAGCCCAGGAGCCTGTGGGGGGCCCAGAAGACCCCTGAATCAGCGGGGGGTGGGAGGCAAGGGCGTCCTGAAGGCGTGGGGGCATCCTAACTAAACAGGAAGGAGCTAGCCAAAGCATGTATCTGCGTGTGCGTGGTTGTGTGCATGCCTGTGTGTGTGCCTGTGCACCTGTGTATGTGGTTGTGTGTGCACCTGGGCGTGTGCACCTGTATGTGCGTGTCCCTGTGCCTGTGTGCATTTGCGTGTGCATTTCCATGTGCCTGTAGTGTGTGCAGCAGCTAGTGAGTGGCAGGCTGAGCCAGGACACACCTAATCCACCCTATTCCAGGGCTCACTCTCACATGTAGACTAAAGGGGACCCCATTTTAGAGGCAATCGGCAAGGATGTCCATTTACCCCTGCCTATGCCAGCCTTCCAGGACCCATCCAGCCAGGCTTTCTCTCCCCCTCTTCTGGGCCCTGGGTCCAGAGCCTCCTATACAAGGAGGAGGGTGTGGCCTTGGAAAGACAGTGCCCTTGGGGAATTCCGATGGGGTCTTCCTTTGGGAAGCTGGCCTGGGCTGACAGCATAGTCACGATGAGGCCCAGAGGGCTGTGCATGGGAAGAGGTGAAGAAGGCCTCTGCCCTTCGACCCCAACCATGGACTTTGGCCTCTCAGGGACTACTTGGCCCTTTCATTCCTCTTGGGCAGGCAGAGTGGGCGGCAGGCTTGACTGAGAGAGATAAAGGCCCACTTCTGGGAGGCCCGTCCCCTGGGTCCCAGGCGAGCCCCTGAGCGGTGAGCAGGGTCCCTCTGGGCCTGACACCTGGCATCTCCCTGTCTGGCTGGGACTGCTTCTGACCACCAGGTGTCGCCAGCAATGAGCGGGGGCCTCCCGGGCAGCCCCAGGCCTGTGGTGAGGGATACGGGATGGGGTCTTAGGGCTGCCCCAGCTCCTCATGTTGTTCTAAGGCCAAGATCTGGGTCCCTGGACTGGAGCGCCCTGTCCCCTCAGCCCATAAGGAGCACTGACGTGGTGCCAGTGTGATGCTGAGGAGGGGTGGGTGCCTGCTGGGCAGAGGGGTGGAGACACCCCAGGTCTGAGTCTGCTAGTCCCAGCTCTCCACCCTTGCAGGGCTGGGGGCAGAGGGAGCACAGCACCTCCCCTCGAGACAGACCTGACCCAGCAAGGTCTCAGCCTGGCTGGCTGGGGCCCCGCCCCACTGCACCTGCCGTGAGCTGGGGATCCCCTGTCTGTGAACCCGATGGTAAGACACTGGTCCCACCCTTCCTGGGTGATGTGAAGATTCAAGGTGTCTCGGGACTCCAGGAAGGAGTTGCTCAGTGCAGGCTGGCACCCTGGGCAGGCTTCCTAGAGGAGGTGCCGGGATTTGGGGTGGATCTTGCAATGTGGATCTTGCAATGAGGATGATGCCGTCCTCCAAAATGTCCTTCTCCTGACCCTGTTTTCTTTTTATTTTATTTTTTGAGGCAGAGTCTCACTCTGTCGCCCGGACTGGAGTGCAGTGGCCAGATCTCAGCTCACTGCAAGCTCCACCTCCCGGGTTTACGCCATTCTCCTGCCTCAGCCTCCCGAGTAGCTGGGACTACAGGCGCCCGCCACTTCGCCCGGCTAGTTTTTGTATTTTTAGTAGAGACGGGGTTTCACCGTGTTAGTCAGGCTGGTCTCGATCTCCTGACCTCGTGATCCGCCCGTCTCGGCCTCCCAAAGTGCTGGGATTACAGGCTTGAGCCACCGCACCCGGCCGCTGTTTTCTTTCTTAAATGGAACTTGATACTTGACTGTCAAGACTCAGTTTGGTGTCACCTCCTCCAGGAGGGCCCCCCTGACTACAATCCCCCTTCTTTACCCAGAGGCCACCATTGCCCGCTCATGTGTCAGCGTCCCAGGCTGAGACTGAGTTCTTGAGGGTGGGGCCTGGCCAGCTTGGGAGCTGGGTTGTATCTGCTAACCTTTCCGGTTCCTCCAGCCGCGTGCAGAGCTCCAGGGAAGCCACTGGGCCATTCCTAAGGAAGGCTGGAACCCAGGCCCCTGGGGTCTGGGTGGAGATCCCGCTCCAAGGGGGCTGGAAACACCCCGAGCCCTGCCCCTCCCCACCAACCTTCAGGTGGTAGATGATGATGTCACCGAGCACCAGGTACACCTTCACGTAGTAGAGGGTCTCCTCGTCGAACTCCAGTGGCGAATTGCAGCGCTACAGGGCCTTGAGGTAGAAGTGCTCCGCCAGCTTGCCATGGCCCAGCCGGTGGTGCAGGGCGGCCAGCCAGTAGTAGGCCACGCGCTCGTTCAACCAGTCCCCTGGGGTGTAGGCCAAAGGGTCAGGTGTGAGGACGTGGCTCCCTGGGGCAGTCAGAGCACAGGCCCCTCAGGAGCACGTATGCAGACCCCAGGCAGCACCTGGCTTGCCTCCAGGCACCTGTGGTCACCTGGGCAGCTCTGGCCAGTCGCTTCCGGGTTCCCAGACTCACTTTCCCATCTGCAAAGCAGAACTAATAAGGCCTGCCCCCGTCTACTGTGAGGCTTTGGCAAAGTTGGACTTGGATGGCCCAGCTCTGTGCCTACACATAGCCACCTGCCTTTGTTCACTGGTTTTAACCAGGGGAGCCGAAAACCCATGCAGTCCAGGTGCTCCTGGGCACCCCGGCTCCAGGCAGCCCACAGACGTGACATCCCACTCCTCCTGGGTGTGTCACGATCAGAGCCCCTTACCTTGGGGAGTCACTGCGTGCCTGAGCTCCAGGTCTCCCCATAGATGCACAAACCCACCTAGGCTGTCTCCGATGTCCTCCCCTTTTCAGGTCGAGTGCCGTGGAGCCTGCATTCAATGCATTCCCACACAGCTGCACACCTACTGTGTACTGGGCCCCAAGGCACAAGGCGTTGGGGCATGCGGCCCGCCCAGGGTTCCCTGTCTCTGGAAGAGGACAGACGATCCTGGCACAGCACCAGGGGATGCCTGGCCTTAAGGGGCAGGCTGCTGGAAGGGGAACCGGGATTTCATCAGCCAGCGAGCCGTGTGGTTGATGAGGGTGGGAAGAGCACAAGACAAAGGGAATGTGCCACTCAGCCTGGCACATACAGGGGCCGAGATGCCTGGCATGTCTGGAAGGCAGAGGGCACAGTGGGTGGCCCTTGTGGTCAGCAGCGGGAAGAGATAGAGGAAGCAGAGCTCAGCACTGCGTGAGAGACCTCGGGCTGTGCCGCACGGCCGGACGGGGAAGCCAGCTGGGCAGATCTGCCTGCCTGGACAGGAGACCAGGAAAATCCAGCAGCTGTTTCAGCTCCTGCTCTACAGACCTGGAGTCTCGGCTCTGGCAAAGTGTGGTCCTGGCAGAGCGGGGTCTCAGGGGACTTACCCAGAGTGAAGCTGAGTGCTAGGGCCATGTGGGCAACCTCCAAGCCCTCCTGGGGCTCCTCCAGCATGGCCAGCAGTGCCACCGGCCTGTTGCACAGCTGCAGCTGCGGCTCTGCCTTGCGGTTGCCCATAGTCACTGGCAGGGGCAGAGCCCGGTCCTACCACACAGGCGGGGGGGGGTCAGACTTCCCGCAGCACCCACCTTGCCCAGCGCCTTCCTCAGAGCTCAAACATGTGCTTGGAGCATCCCACGCCCCAGTTACGCCTGCACCTCTGCAGAGCTCTGTGCTCTGAGATAACACACAGTTCAGACACCCAAGTTGGGGGTTGAAAAGTCACCTGAGGCCCATCTAGCTACACCCGGCAGCCTCAGACCAGCCTCTCCCACCTGGGCACCGGGGGTCTGACTGGGGGAAGCCAGCACTCCTCTCTGCTCTAAAAACACATTTATCTGTGCCCAGGACTGAGCCACACCGTGAGCTCAGAGGAAGGGAGAAGCTGTCCCCGCTTCGGGGTGTAGGCAGACGTGGGCCCTGGGCCTCCCAATGACATGCTGTGTGTCCTTTGACATGTCCCTGTGCTCCTCTGAGCCTCAGCTTCCTCATCTGGAAGATGGGGACAGGACTTCCCAGTCATGGTTGCTTGAGATCATCAGGTGCAAGGGTAGAGCCACTGTCATGTCCAGACCCAAGCGTTTGTCCCGGGCAGGGGGCACAGTCAATGTCATTCCTGGTGAGACCACTAGGCAAGGATAGGGCCATTGCCACGTCCAGGCCCCAAGCGTTTATCCCGGACAAGGGCACGGTCAATATCATTCTCGGTGAGACCACTGGGAAACTAAGCACGTGCATGGGTGGCCTTGCCTCCAGGTGGGAGGCCTCTGCCCTGCCACACCTGTGCCTCAGCCCTCCAGGTGCCACCCTGAGGCCCACCCACATCAGCCCACAGGCCAGCTCAGCTGGTAGAAGGACACGGATTTCTCCCGCTCCCAGGCCTTGTTGAAGAAGACGTCTCCAGCTGCGTCAAACAGCTCCACCTCAGGTTGGAGTAGCCTGTGTACAGGACCACATTCTGTGCCACCTGAAAGGAGCAGAAGTTCCCTCAAGACCCACACCTGGGAGGTGGCCACACCCACCTTCGCCAGCCTCCTTCCTCACACACACTGCAGGTACACCTGAGCATTTTTCAGACCTGTGCATTAGGGCTGCCCCACCACTGGCATGAGGACAATGAACTGATGCACTTGAGTGCCAGGAGGTGACTGAGCAGCTGCAGCCCAGGACCCCGACACCTGTGAATCCTACCACCAGGGATAGCCTTAGCCCACCCCCCCCCCCGCACTCAAACAGTCTCTGTGGCCCCCAGATTGCTGGGAGCCCATCCCCTGGTTCCTTTCTGCGTTGCCACATCCCTGCCGCAGCTCAGGGCTGCACATCAACAGTGTTTGTGGGTGGGCCTGGTCCCCTCTTGGCCATGAGCTCTTGATCCTTCTCCTCAGCTCAAGGAGGTATACAGCAGGTGCTCAATAATGAAAGCTTCACCAGACTCGTGGCCTTCACAATTTGTTCCAGATCACACTGTGTTTGGGAAAGCCTCTGAAAACAGCTGCTATGATAGATTCATTTTGTAAGGAGATGCGCCACGTGTCGCTTGGAGCACGTTCTTCTGTGTGTTAACTGAGTGGTCACATTCTTTGAGCATGAGCTGTATACCAGCAGGTACTAGGCACTGTGAGGGGCCACGCCTCTGACCTCAGGGAGAAGATGCTGGCCACTGGGGGAGGATGTGAGGGAACCAGTTGGAGGGAGGGAAAAGGCACACAACAGGTGCTCAGCAGTGGCTTAGAAATGAGTGGATGGATGGATGAATGGATGAGCAGATGTATAGACACATGGGTGTGTGGACAGATGGATGGGTGATGGGTGGGTGGATGGAGAGATGGGCGGAAGGATGAACTGATGGAAGGACGAATTGATGAATGTATGGATGATGGAAGGATGGATGGATGTATGAATGGATAAATGAATAGATGGATGAATGATGGATGGATGGAAGGGTGGATGGGTGATGGATGGATGGATATATGGATGAATGGAGGAACGGATAAATGGATGGATGCATGGATGACGGATGGATAGAAGGATGAACAGGTGAACGGATGGTTGCTGGAAAGATGGATGGATGAACAGGCGAACGGATGGATAGACAGGTGAATGGATGGATGATGGAAGGATGGATGGATAAACGGATGGATAGATGAATGATGGGTGGATGGAAGAGTGAACAGGAGGTGAGTGGATGGATGATGGGAGGATGGATGGATGACAGATGGGTGGATATATGGATGGATGATGGGAGGATGGATGAATGAATGGATGGACAGACGAACGGATGGATGGTTGCTGAATGGATGGATGATAAAAGAATGGATGATGTTGGATGGATGAATGGATGGACGATGGATGGATGAATGGAAGGATGAATAGGTGAATGGATGGATGAATGGAAGGAGGCGGCGGCGAGTGGATGAAGGATGGATTGATGATGGATGCATGGAAGAATGAACAGGTGAATGGATGATGAAAGGATGGATGGAAGAATGGATGGAGGGATGGATGAACAGGTGGATGGATGGAAGATGGTTGGATGGATAGAAGGATGAACAGGTGAATGGCTGGATAATGGAAAGATAGATGGAAAGATGGATGGACAAACAGGTGAATGGATGAAGAGGTGACCAGATGAATGATGGATGGATAGAAGGATGAACAGGATGGATGATGGAAAGATGGATGGATGGATGGACGGAGGGATGGATGATGGATGGAAAGATGAAGAGGTGAATGGATGGATGATAGATGGATGGAAGGACCCACAGGTGTACGAGAAGATGATGGAAGGATGAATGGATGGGTGGATGGACAGGTGAATGGATGGATGGATGAATGATGGATGGAAGGATGAACAGGTGAATGGATGGATGATGGATGGATGAATGGATGGATGGATGGACAGAGTGAACAGCACAAGGGCCCTCCTGCCTCCCTTGCCACTCACCTGGATGTACAGGTCCACCAGCTCGCTCTGCAGCAGGATGTAGTAGATCTTCCCTGCTTGCAGCCAGGCATGCGCCTCCTCTTTCTTCTGGAGGTCAATGAACATCCCCAGACTTTGCTTGGTGTAGTCCAGAGTGGATCTGTAGGCCCTGGAATCAGACACAGGTGTCAGAACAAGGGCTCTCATCCTCCTGGAACCAGTCTGCCTCCTCCCGTGGGTCTGGTGACAGATGAATCTGGAATGTGGGGACTGGGAACGGCCCTCTTGTGTGTACAGTGTTCTGCCCTTCCCAGGCTGCTGGGAGGGCCAGGGTGAACACACACGGCATGGAAAAGATGAAGGACATCCTTCTGAGGGAATCGAGCATCATGCTGCCCTGTGGCAGGAGGAGTGTGCTAGTCCATCTCCCCTGCTTCCCAGACATGGCCTGTGTCTTCTCCAGATGCACCAGGAGACATTAGTATTCAGAGGCTATCTAGGCCGATGGTTCTCAAGGTGTGCAGGCATCACAGTCACTCGGAGGCCTGGCTGTATAGCTTGCTGGCCCTGCCCCCAGAGCTTCCGGCTCCACAGACCTGGGGCAGGACCTAGAACTCCCACTTGCCACAAGCTCCTAGGTGATATAGATGCTGCTCTGCTGGTCCAGGGACTACACTTTGAGAAGCATGGCTCTAGCACACTGGCCCATTTTCCTTCTGTGAACCTCGAGGCCAAGACTGGAGCCAGTCTCCCGGGTCCCCATGGAATCTCATTCCTTCCCTGCTCTCTCAGTAAGTCCGACACTTGAGGGGCTGTGACTCCAGCAATGTCACCAGGCCCTGTGGGTGGGGTGGCCAGGGCCATGGTTACCCCACGAGGTCAGGATGCTCGGGGGAAGCCGAGTGGGCCACATATGGGACGTGAGACCTTGCAATCCTGCCCCAGGGAAGCAGGTGACACAATTGGCTCTTTCTTCTGTGGGAGAGAAGCCACAGGTGGCTGCTATGGTCACATTTAAGGGGACAGATGAAGGCCAGGAGTGAAGACTCGGGGTAGACAGAGGTCAGATGACAAAAGCCACCATAGTAGGAAGAACAGCCCAGAGTGCACGTACTGCCTCTGCTGGGGTTGAGATGACCTTTGACCCAACAAGGGAGGCTCAAACTGGGACTCACGGGCCAGCAGCAGCCCTGGGACGACCCGAGACCCACCAGCTCAAAGCATCTGATGCCAAGGAACCAAATAATCCAAAGGAAAGGGGCTGATGGGGCCCTGGGCCAGCTTCCCTGTGCCCCCCTCCCTGCCCCCCCAAGCTTCCCTGTGTCCCCCTCCCTTCCCTGCCCCCCAACCCCTTTGCCCCCCTCCACACCCCCACCATGGCAAAGCCAGTCCTCACCGCTCGGTGCCCAGGGACAGGTACAGCTGACTGATGGTCTCCAGGAACTGCCCCCTCATGCACCTTGTCGGTCACCTTGCGGGCCAGGCACAGCTGGAACTCATGGTAGATGACACACTGGGCCTCACTGGGCATGACGACACTGTAGAAGTAGCGCAGCCACTGGACGGCCCGCAGCTGGCTTGGGCAGAAGACAAAATGGAAGATGTCAGCCTCCCAGCATCGAAGCGAGGCTGGCTGGGCTCGGAGGCCCCTGTGCTGTGCTTGTCTCTTTCACACCTCTGTGAACCTGGGCCCCATAGGCGGGGAGCCTGAGCATAGACAGGCCATGTACCTTTACAAGGGCAGACACCGAGCACACCGTGACATGGGCACAGCTTGGTGCAGATGCTCATGGTAGAGGCCGGCCTTCTTTACAATTCCCAGGGCCAAGGTCCTGGCCAGGCTCAGCCCCTGCACCAGGCCATCTATTTCTGCTTCACAAAGCCCCTCTGGCGAGGACCAGGGCCGCCTTCAGCCTGAGCTGATGAGGCCAGGGGCACAAGTAGCCCCTGTCGCAGATGGAACCCTGAGAGAGCAAAGCCAAGTGTCATGTCTGCCACACTCGGCATCATGTTGGGGGAATGGGGTTCAAAGCCAGGCCCTGGTGTTCCCACACATGCTTCTCTCATGCAACCAGGCTCCAAACGCACAGGCTCACTGGCCTCTCCCAAAGCCACGGTGCTAGGAACAGTGGAAAGCTTCTGATTTTCTAGTGTCAGAAACATTCCGAAGATTAACACCGGAAACCAGATACACTGAATGGACATCTGTCACACACGCCCCCCAACGACAGCTGAATACAGTCCTCACGAAACTGCAAATCAAGAGTGAAGGAAACGTGGGAAATTCAAAAATATGTGGAAATTACACACTCCTAAACAACCAGTGAGTCAAAGAAGAGACCATCAGGGAAACTGAAAACTAATTTGAGAATAATGTAAACAAATGCACAGCCCAGGCCAGCATGGTGGCTCATGCCTGTCATCCCAGCACTGTGGGAGGCTGAAGCGGGAGGATCGCTTGAGTCCAGGAGTTTGAGATCAGCCTGGGAAAAATGGTGAAACCTTGTCTCTATAAAAAAAATACAAAAATTAGCCGGGTGTGCACATCTGTAATCCCATCTACTCAGGAAGGTGAGGCATGAGAATGGCTTGAACCTGGGTACAAGTTGCAGTGAGCCAAGATTGCACCACTGCATCCCAGCCTGGGCAATGGAGCAAAACCTAAAAAAAAAAAAAAAAAAAAGGCACAGCATATCAAAAACTCCAAGATGCAGCTAAGGCAGTGCTGAAAGGGAAATTTATAACTGTAAATGTCTACATTCAAAGAAAGAAGAAAAATCTCAAATCAAAAACCTAACCTTCCACCTTGAGAAACTAAAAAATGAACTAAACCCAAAGTGAATAAAAGGAAGAAAATAATAAACGTGAGAGTGGAAATGGGAAGTAAAAATACAGGGAATGGAAAAACAAAAGAGACAGTCAACAGAACCAAAAGTGGGTTTTTTGAAAATAATAAAATTGACAAATCGTTCACCAGACTGACCAAGAAAAGAAAGATGGGACACAAATGACTCAAATCAGAGACTGAGCACCATGGCTCACGCCTGTCATCCCAGCGCTTTGTGAGGCCGATGTGAAAGGATCGCTGAGGCCAGCATTCAAGACCAGCCTGCGGGAACATGATGAGACCCCATCTCTAATAAAAATAAATAAATAAAAAATTAAAAACCCAAGTTTCTAAAGTCAGAAATGAAAGAGGAAACATTATTGCCGACCTGACAAATAAAAGGATTACATGAAAACACTACAAACAATTGTACACCAAAAAATCAGACCATCTAGACACAACAGCCAAACTCCTAGAAGGACACAAACTACCGAAAGTGTCTCAAAAATGACCCCAAGTAAGCATGTGGGGTATCAACCCCACCCTCGGTCTCCTCGACCGTTCAGCGCAGGGTGGGGAGACAGGAAAGCATGATCTCTATTCCCTGGCCTGCATTTCCAGTCTGAAACCCCCAGCAGCCTGGGGAGGGCCTCATAGGAGGAGGTGCCACAGGGTATTGTGCCAGGAGCCACCGGAGGCTGCAGTGGGGGCTGGGGCGCTGGGCTCCTGGAGGGTCTCCTTCCAGTCAGAGAATGCCCCTGGGGAAGAAGCCTGGGTATGAACCCCCCACCCCTCCTTGGGCAGATGTGTGGGACCAGGGCCCCTTCACACGGTCCTTTCCAAAATCTCATCCCTCCTAGGGACAGGAGTGAGTGCCAGGCCTGTGCTGGGAAATGGGCAGGTTTGGTCACAGCCCCTGGAGCTCTGGTCCAGGCCACAGGAGGCACCTCCGAATGGTCTCACTGTGCCATGACAAAGCGCTGCAAGGCAGAGAGGACTCAACAGTATCCCTTGTCTCAGCCATTTCCCTGGACTCAACTTCCTCATCTATTCTCTGCGGCCTAGATTTCGGACAGCCCTGCCCACCTAATGTCCGTTTACTGCTCAGTGTGCAGTGACTGTTCGATAGCACTCCATGGCTCCCTAGTGCTCTTAGGGAAAAGGCCAAGGCACAGCCTGAGGCCCCAGACCCTGCTTAGCTCTCCAGAAGAGCTTCTCACCATCCAGCACCCAACCCACCCACTCCCAACTCTGCACCTCCCTGTATGAGCCCTGCTCACTCACCCCCACTCACACCCCACTCATCCCCGCTCACACTCCCGCTTACTCACCCCCGCTCATACCCCACTCATCCCCACTCACACTCCTGCTCACTCACCCCCATCACACCCCGGCTCACTCACCCCCACTCATCCCCGCTCACACTCCCGCTCACTCACCCCCATCACACCCCCGCTCACTCACCACCATTCACTCACTCCCGCTCACTCACCCCCACTCACTCACCCCTGGGCTTTCACACAGGCTACACCACCAGCCCCTCCCCCACCACCAGCCCCTCATCCACACCTGTTACTTGACTAAATCCTCTCAACCCTCTGGTACCAGACTAAAGAGGCTTCCCTAACCCGGGGCCAAGTGCTGCCCCGCCATCATGTCACTCACCCTTTTGTGGTTTCTTTGGCCTGAAGCTCACGTTCCGATGCTCAGCACCTGCTTCCCGAGGACTCCACAAGCTCCATTTGTGGGTGGGGCCTGGCACACTCTGCACGAGCTGCTTTTGCATGAACTGCTCTGTGGCTTTGGGCAATCACCCGCCCCTGTGTCCTCTGTGAAGTGGGATGACAGGTGCGCAGGGCTGCCGAGATACCAAGCAGATAACACAGGCACAAGAACTGGCGTTCAAGGCCTGGCTCATGGAGGGGCCCCAAGTCCCAGCTCAGCAGAGCCTGCCTTGATCCCAGGGTTATGGCCAGGGATTCCCAGAACGCAGGACTTTCCGTGCTCAAGGCAGGATGGTCCCTGAGCAAACCCGAAAGAGCTGGCTGCCCCAGTAGGGCACAGAGGGCCTGGCCCTGCATGGGAACGGCCTGTCTCCAGGGCGCTTGCCAACATCTGCTGCTGGCCATGACTCAGCACTTTCGATGGTGAAAAACCACCACTTGTTTCCAAATCACAAACCCCCGGTGCGCCCTGACCCGAGTGGCCCCAGAAGACGCACAGGAGGAACTAGGGCACTCACTCCACGTGGTCCATCTCCACGGCTACCAGAAGGGCCCACTCACAGTAGCCCTTGCCTGCTGGGCCGGGCCCTGGCAGGTGCAGAGGTGACCCAGCTGCAGGAGTACGTGGGTGAAGTCCCGGCCACACTCCCCACAGGGAAGCCTCGAGAACAGATGCACGGCCTCCAGGAGGTAGTGCTGGGCCAGCCTGCTGGCACCCACGTGCAGGCACAGGGTCCTGAAGTTGGCCAGCACCACTGCCTGGTTCCTCTGCTGGCCCAGGTCCCAAACCACCCATAGGGCGCGGTAGTAGCCCTCGGCTGCCTGCCTCGTCCCGCCCGTCCTCTTCAGAGCCACGGCCACCATGTTGGCAATCACACCTTCCTGGTCCTCGCTGGCCACCACTGCATCCTGGACAGACTGCAGGATGTCCAAGGCCACCCGGCTCTGCCCATGAAGTACGTGCAGCCAGGCCAGGGCCACCAGGGTGTCCACGATGGCACAAACTCTGGCAACAGCACTGGCTTCCACTGCCTGCGTCATGAAGGTGATGGCCGGGCCGTGGTAGCCATGGTGGCTGTACGGCTGGGCCAGGCTGGCGTGGAGAAGGCCACGCAGAGCCTGGCCTGTGCCCAGGATTAGGGAGGCCAGCACTCCCCTGAGGTAGTGGGAAGTCTGGGTGGGGAGGTTGTGGGGCTGGAGGGCTATTGGAGAACCAGGTTGACTCTCCTCAGCGAGCTGGCCAGTGAGTCCTGTGTCCTCAATGAGGCCACCTTGACACAGCTTAGCACCAGGTGGGGCAGGCACTTGCGGCTGTAGATGTCAGCCAGGAGCAGGGAGCAGTCTGAGAGCCAAGCAGCATCTGGGGCTCCCGAGTCCCTGTGCAAAAGCAACCGCTGCTCTGGGAAGGACAGGGCCTCCTCGGGCTGCTTGAGGTGCACGTGGTGCCTGGCCAGCAGGAAGCAGGCCCGGGCCTCGGCCTGCAGGCTCTGGCCACCCACCGCCCACTGCAGCACCAGCTGCAGGAGCTCCCCGTCCGCCTCGGTGCTGCAGATGTGGCCGGGCGTCCCCAGGAGCAGGGCCATGGCTTTGGGAACCACCTGTGTAAAGTTCTTCCGGTTCTGCTTCCGGTAAATGCTGGTCAGGTTGGCGTACACAGCCACCACCTGGAACAGGTCCCCGAAGCTGCCGTCCAGGGTCCCCAGTGTTTCCTCAAAGTACACCTGGGCCTGGGACAGCTTGAGCCTCCTGCAGCACAGCCGCCCCAGGAGGAAGCAGAGCCTGGCCAGGGCCATGAGGAGGCCAGCTTTCTTGGCTGCCCCTCGGGCCTGTGCCAGGCGCCCAGTCTGCTCCTCCTCGTTGCTAAAGCTGCAGAACATGCCGCTCAGCCATGGCAGCGCCACATCGTACAGGCCACAGAAGCTGGCCTTGTATCCGGAGGTGTTCAAGAACAGCAGCCGTGAGCTCACGGCCTCTGGATCTTCCAAGTCGTCTTCAGCTTCCAAGCAGAAGGAGGGATCCTCGGGGTCCTGCAAGCTCACGTTGCTGGATGCCGCACAGAGACCCCAGGACGCTGGCTCCTGGGCGCAGCCTGGGCAGGCCTTGCATTGTTCCAGAACATTCCTCACCTTCGGAAGGGTCTCCTGTGGCTCCAGGCCCAGGCAAGGTGGAGGTATTTCTGCAAGTCACAAAAATACCTAGACAGATTAGAGTCCAGCAGTGAGTCCTTGGTCCACTGGGGGCAGGGTCCCCGCATCCCCATCCTCTGTGTTCCTGGTACAGCTTGCCATGAGCCCTTGAGAATTATATGCAATGCAAACCCGGGGCCTGGAGCACGTAGGAACTCCAGCGCTATGGGGACAGAGAGAACACGCAGGCCCGTGGCCCGACTCTCCTACGAAATCATCCTCCTGTCCTGCTTTGTTGCCCACTTGATAGCATGGATTGAGGAGACTATGTCAGCTCAGTGATCCCTCAGAGATGCCTTTCCCTTTAGAAAGAATCAAAGCCTTCTAACTGGACCCATGTGTATGCAGCACCACAACTACAAATGTCACTTCTGTCAGCATATGGGCCCCCGGTGGGGTACAGGAATCCATGAAATCCTCAACAGCCAATCAGAGCTATTGATCAGCTCAAAAGCTGCTATGCAAAATTGGTAAAGCCACCGACGGCACAGGACAGGGATGTTGTACCCATGTACCCAGCTCCGTGCAGGGAAATGGACCATCCCTGCAGGAAGGATGGGAAAGCTTCCAGGCCCCTGTGGCCACCTTCACCTTGGATGGTCTGAAAACCTGAAGCCCACAGTTCCTAAAGGGTTCACAAAGGCCAGACTGCTCAAGCAGTCCACTGGCACCTGCTGTCTTTGGTGGATTCCTAGCCAAAGCCCCCTCCCAGAGGTGAGCAAATGAACGCATTTCCTGTTGGAAAACCTGGGATGAAAGGAGGCATTACAGGGAAGGAAAAAACTAGATTTAAACAGACTTTCTTTTTCAAGCTCACATGTAAAAACTATTTTCAATACAAACTGTCTCCTTATTCATCTGTAAAGCCTTGGAATTAAAAAATAAATAAATACGATTTAGAGGCAAATGTCTGACTTGACTTCACTAGATTAGCTAAGAAATCTCCCCCACCCAGCAGAGGCACAGAGCCCCTCCCAGCCACCACCCTGGCCTCTGGGGCAGCTGGAGAGCCACGTGCCTTTGCTCCACGGACTTTGGCAGAGGGTGGAACCACCCCCTCCCCGAGGCTAAACCTACAACAGCCTTCCCTTCCCCATTGGCTTCCTGGGCCTCCTCTGGGACCTTGTGCCTGCATCCCAAATGTACTGGGATGGATCCCATTCCCAGGGAACTTCCAAGGCCCTTGGGGCGTCCACATCACCAGGCTGTCCACATGTGGACCCTGTGTGAGGGGAAGAGACAGAGCCCTAGAGGGGAGATGGGAGGGCCTCCCTGAATCAGCCCCTCAGGAAAGGGCAGACCCTTCAGGGACCTCAGTTGAGGCCCCTGCAACCTAAGGCTCTGAATTCTGCTACCCGCTGAGGGCAGTGTGGCCTCCCATCTCTGAGGCAGAGCACAGGGTGAACTGCAGCTTCTCCAGGTCATGAGAAAGGAACCCACAGCTCCATGTGGGCCCCAGCAGTGGAAAGGATGTCCCATCTCGGTCGGGGACCAGGCGGGCCAGCATGTTCATTGGAAGAAGTGTGGGACCCCACAGCCTCCAGTGTCAGAGTAGACGAGAGGGTCAGGCCCACCTCAGTCAACGTCCCCCAAGACCCCAGCCCACAGCACAGAGGGGTGACAGCCGCATCCAATGCCCACTGTACTCAGCTCTGTCACCTCCCCCCGGCGTTACCCCAAGGCCCGGCTCATAACCAGAGGAAGCCTGAGCCACCTGCAAAACGCACCTTGTTCCTGCGGCTGCTCAGTCTCAGCTTCCTCTACTGAGTCTGGCAAGGGAGAAAAGAGAAGCAATCAACACCCCCAGCCAGCACCTCTGGTCCCATGTCAGGTTGAGCTGGGTGTCGGTGTTGCAGGGTGAGAGCATTGCAGGGTGCAGGGGTTGAAAGTAGTATCATCCTCTTCCCTCCTGGACCATGGGAACAACATCACTGGGGAGTGGACACTTTCTGCGATATTGGGAGTAACATCATCTTCTGTGCCTTGGAATATTAAGGACAATATCATGGGGGGGCGTGTACATCTTCTGCAATATTGGAATAATATTATCTCCTCTCCCCCTGCATACTAGGAAAGATATCACAGAGTGGGTGTTCACCTCCTGCGATATGGGGATTAATACCATCTTCTCCCCTTCCGGATATCAGGAAGAGTATCACACGGGGGTGTACAGTGTCTGTGATACTGGGAGTAATATCGACCTCTCAGCCTTGGAATATGAAGAAGAATATCACAGGGTGGATGTACACCCCCTGCCATATTGGGAGTAATATCAGCCTCTCCTCTCCATGGATATCAGGAACAATATCCCAGGCTGGATGTACGCCTCCGGCTGTATGGGGAGTCATATCATCCTCTCCCTTCCAGGATATTAATAACAATATCACAGGGCGGGTGAACACAGCCTGCGATACTGGAATTGTTATCATCCTCTCCCCCTCCGGATACTAGGAACCATATCACAGAAGAGCTGTACCCTCTCTGCGATATTGGGAGTAATATCATAAGCTTCTTCCATGAATATTAGGAGCAATATCACCGGGTGGCTGTCCATTCATTGCTAAGTTGGGAGTCATGTCATACTCTACCCCCTGGATATTAGGATCAGTGTCACAGGGTGAGTGTACACCTACTGCAATATTAAAACTAAAATCATGCTCTCTGTCCCTGGATATGAGGAACGACATCACAGGTAGGTGTACACCCCCTGCGATATTAGCAGCAATAATATGATTAATTAGTAAACATCAATGATCGATTTTAATAATTATCAGGCCGGTCTCGAACTCTTGACCTCAGGTGATCTGCCTGTCTCAGCCTCCCAAAGTGCTGGAATTACAGGCGTGAGCCACCGTGTCGGGCCAACACTTCTTGACATCTCTTTTTGGGCCTCAAATTTCGCATGCCCAAAACGCACTTTTCATTCCCCCTGCTACAACCCATGCCTCCCATAATCTTCCCCATCCCAATAACAGCATCTCTAGTCTCCCAGTTACTCAGGCCAAAATCCTTGACATCATCCTTAAAACTTCTTTTTCTCTCTCTTGTCATCCAACCCATTTAAACTCTCCTTTCAAAATATATGCCAGACCTAACCACTTCTCACCTTCCTCATCATTTCCAACCAGGTCCAGCCCTCATCATAGCGCTCTGGGTTACTGCAAAAGCCTCCCAATCGCCAGGCACAGTGGCTCATGCCTGTAATCCCAAGCACTTTGGTAGGCCAAGGCAGGTGGATCATCAGACGTCAGGAGTTCAAGACCAGCCTGGCCAAGGTGGTAAAACCCCTCTACTAAAAATACAAAAAATTAGCCGAACATGGTGGTGGGTGCCTGTAATCCCAGCTATTCGGGAGGCTGAAGCAGGAGAATCACTTGAACTCAGAAGGCAGAGGTTAGAGTGAGAAAAGATCGTGTCATTGCACTGCAGCCTGGGTGACAAGAGCGAAACTCTATCTCAGAAGGTTAAAAAAAAAGTGTCCAAACCCACCTCTCTCCCTCCGCCTTTCACCCTGCCCTGCATTCTACCTTCCACTCTCAAACATTTCAGAAAAAGAAATATATATATATCTACAGAGAGAGAAAAAGAAAGTACAAATGGGGTGAAAGGTTTGGGGAACCTGAGGGAAGACCATATGGGAATTCTCTGTACTATTTTTGCAACTTTTCCGTAAGTCTGGATTATTTCGAATTCAAGAGTTAAACAAAGGAGAGAAAAAAAAACTATCTCCCTTTGTGAATCCATCCTGTCTTTCCCCTGGCAACTTAAGGACGCTCTCAACTAAGCACATCTATTTTTTCATGAACCCTAAAAGAACCCTTGCCTAGTTTTGACTTTCTGTGCTTGGCAGAAGTGTGTGTCTGTGTGTATTTCATATATATGTGTGTGTGTTGTGTGTATATATAGAGAGGGAGAAATATATATGTGTATATATAAATATATATTGTATATTTGCAATGGTAATATATATATGTGTGTGTGTGTGTGTGTGTGTGTGTGTACATATATTACATACCCCATAGCCTGTCCTTAACCAGTTCTAAACTTAGTGGAAAAAATACATACCTAAGTAGAGAATTTCAAAATAATATGATGAATATTTTGATACAGGAATGTGTTACTATGGAACACGCTGCTAAGACACAAAACCTCCTAGATGGGACAATGAATGAACGAAGTTTTGCACCTATAGGCACCCCCGCTGATATCCCCTCAAACGTTTATAGTTATATGCATTTGCTTCCCCAGGACCCCTGTTTCATAAGGGCTAGTCCTAGAGCCTAGCAAGTTCCTACTACAGCTGGCACACATATGCCATTCAAGAAAGAGTGGTGGAGTGAATGACGAGTTAAGAACCATTTGTCAGCCAGTGCTCAGTAACATAACATGCACTGGTATGCAAATTATATTTTTGTTGAAAGCAAGGACAGGATCACAAATTATCCTTCCAGAGAAAGCAAACCTCAAAAGCTTCTTTACCTACTAAAGCACATTATAAGAAGCTCCCCTTATATAAAAGAAAACCTCCTCATTCGTTATCAATGGCATGTAAACCTAATAAGCCTTCACCTCTGATGACATCTCTTCCATCCCCAGGGCTAGATAAAGGAGGTTCCAGAAACCCTGGTAGTTGTGAAGGTGGCTCCCAGCTCTGACAGTCTTGAACCCTGCGGGCGCGGAGGTCACACAGCAGAAGAACAACCGAGGGAAGCATCATCAGGCTTCGAATATGTTTGAACCAGAGACAGCAAATAGGCTTCAAACAACTGAAGACACCAGAGATTCATGGTGGCCACCTGAGGGGTTGTGCTCTTAAAACACAAAAATTAAAATTAAAATTAAAAAATTAAAAAAGGAAGGGGTCAAGAATCCATCAGGTCTGACTAAGACGTGTATCAGTGACTAACACCCCATATGGCAAAAGTACTCGGTGCGCTTTGGGTACTCACAGCTTCAGCAGTATTCAAAGGCGTGTGCTTCCCTAAGACTAAGCCACGGGAATAGCCCCAGCAACACTGCCAGGAGAAACGACTAACATGGATTTGGCTAGAAATACAGTGGTCTTTAACAAATTAACACTGAATAAATCCGGACTTATTAGAGCCTGCGAGAATGACATTCTCAATGATAACAGTTATCACTACAATCTCCAAACATCTGCGATCCTGCAAGGAGGAACTGTGACAGCGCAGGCCACGTGTCCAGAATGCTTCCCAGACTGCCTGTTATAGAATAAAAGAAATGAAATCCCCCCAAGAATGTCTTCACTCACATTGAGCCAGTTGTTCCTTTGTGTGCATCTCTGTGCTAAAATGGCCATTCTTCCCCACAGCCTGAAGTCATATGCTCAAATAAATGAGACTCACATGAAGCCAGAAACGTGCAGATGCGAGGAAGCCAACACAAATGAAATGGGCTGGAGAGTGTGGCCAGGAAGATGGTACTTCCAAGGAAGCAATTACTTCATCTCTGCCCATGAAGCAGGCAGCTGTCACTGTGCCCCAGGCCCACACCAGCCACTCAAAGTAGGTTCTAACCAAACTACCTCCAGCAATCAACATAAATACACCACACAATTGGCTTCTGAAAGGACATCTTACAACCAACAAGAAACTGTAAGCACAACTTTGAAAAACTGTGCCACTAAAAACCTTGGAAAGGGATAAACACTACCACATTTTAACTCAAATACTGTTAGGTGGTAGCACCGCAATAATTCACTGAAACAAAAGAATAAATGAGGAATACGTTTGTATAGGAATCAGAGGAAGCATGACTAATCATTTAAAGAAATAGGTCAAGAAGCTGTTAGGTTCAAATGCTACCGTGAGACACTGTCAGGGCCTTAGGCAAATTCACTTCTATCGGTCCTGTTTCTAGGTTCATCAAAAACCAGCTTAGGACTAAGGAATCTGTTGCTTCCCAAAGCCTTCCTTCTGTGATTCCAGCCCAGATTTTAGGACTGCTCTCCCACTTGGTATATGAAAGCACTTTCTACGTATAATAGCAAGAGTACATTTCTGTGTTGAATGCGGTTTGGGACCTACTCTATGAGGAAGAATATCATCATGTAACTTTAAGCATGATGATAAGGTGCACTCTAGATAAGGATAACACATAAAATGTGGCCATACGCCTGTGTGTGCCTGGCAGGCAGATGGGGAAGTCTCATTTAATGAAGCCGGGGTGCGTGTTGCACCTTAACATCCTCAGTCCACGTCAAGTTCACAACGTCCTTCTGACATCAAACCACAGGTATCACATACTTTTCCAAACTTTCTACCCAAGATTAAAATATGCAGAGCACGGTGATAAAGACACCTCCATCCCCAGCATGTTGGCTCTCGTTCTGTAGAATTACATACTTGAGGTGTAAAATGATCACCAGGCTGCAGCGGCAAGCAAGACTGGGCTCCGAGGGGACAGCAGGCCCTGCAGCAGCCACCACTCCTGTTGCCACAGTCTGATGCAGCTGCAGAGAAGCTGTGGCTGAGGCCATTCACTTTGTGAGAGAGCCACACAGGAGGGAAAAGGTAGGGAAGGTAGGGAAGAGGGCAATGTCGGCCTCTGAGCCCAATCCAAGCCATCCCATCCCCTGTGACTTACAGTTATATGCCCAGATGGCCAGAAGTAGCTGAAGAATCACAAAAGAAGTGCAAATGCGCTGTCCCACCTTAACTGAAGACATTCCACCACAAAAGAAGTGAAAATGGCCAGTCCTTGCTTTAAGCAATGATATTATCTTGTGAAATTCCTTTTCCTGGCTCATCCTGGCCCAAAAAGCTCCACCACTGAACTTCTTGTGACCCCCCACTCCGGCCCACCAGAGAACAACCCCCCTTTGACTATAATTTTCCTTTACCTACCCAAATCCTATAAAATGGCCCCATCCTTATCTCCCTTTGCTGACTCTCTTTTCAGACTCTGCCTGCCTGCACCCAGGTGATTAAAAAGCTTTATTGCTGGCCGGGCGCGGTGGCTCAAGCCTGTAATCAAAGCGCTTTGGGAGACCGAGACGGGCGGATCACGAGGTCAGGAGATCAAGACCATCCTGGCTAACACGGTGAAACCCCGTCTCTACTAAAAATACAAAAAAAACTAGCCGGGCGAGGTGGCAGGCGCCTGTAGTCCCAGCTACTCCGGAGGCTGAGGCAGGAGAATGGCGAAAACCCGGGAGGCGGAGCTTGCAGTGAGCTGAGATCTGGCCACTGCACTCCAGTCCTGGCGACAGAGCGAGACTCCACCTCAAAAAAAAAAAAAAAAAAAAAAAAGCTTTATTGCTGACACAAAGTCTGTTTGGTTGTCTCTTCACAGGGATGCACATGACAGGCAGGTGCAGAGCCAGGGAAGGACCTGTGATGAGAACAGAAAGGAATGCACCTCCCTGTACACACACTCGGATTTTATGACAATGTGCGCAGGGGGCTGAACTGCATGCCTGAGAACATTCCTCCAAGTTCTTCTGCTGATTTTCTAGATATTG
>NW_022681003.1:0-49520 GCF_009764315.1 Trachypithecus francoisi | reverse complement strand
TGGGTCCTGGGGAGTGGGAGCGTGGTTGTACGAGGATAAGGAAGCGTCACTCAGCAACACCAGTCCCTAGAGCTCCAGGCTGGTTTAGGGCCTCAGAGGGGCCAGGAAAGACCCCAACCAGGGAGAACTGTCAGCACAACTATGGGCACTGGTCCCACTCAGGGCAAGGGGGTCCTGAGCAGGGCTGGGATCCCAGATGGCCTGGACCTCGCAGGGCGTGTGGGGTCGGCCCCATTGTGGCCACAGGTGACTGTGGCCTACATCCTTCTATCAAGTCAATATTCCTCCACCCAATTAATACCTCTCCGGCCAACCAGTAATCCTCTATCCTATCAATGCTCCTGTATCCTATCAGTATTACTCCAGCCAACCAGTACTTTCCCATCCAATCAGTATTCCTTCATTCATTCACTCATCCATTTAGTCAATACCTTTACATCCTACCAGTGCCCCTCCATCCAACCAATACTCCTTCATCTAATCAATGTCATTGCATGCAATCAATGCCCCTTCATTGAACCAATATGGCTCTATTCAACCAATACTATTTCATTCAATCAGTGCCCCTCCATCTGACAAATATTTCTTCATATAATCAGTATCCGTCCATCCAATCAATGTTATTTTCATGTACTAACACCTTTCTATACCACCAGTACTCCTCCATCTGATCAATCCTCCTCCATCCAACCAATACTTCACAATTTAACCACCGTCCCTCCATCCATTCAATGCCCCCCCATCCAACCCCTGGTCCCCCAACCCTACCCCATGAGCAGCATAGAGGCAGACCCACATCTGTCCCGTGCACCGTCATCTCCCTGGGTGCTCTTCAGGACAGGGAGGTGTCTGACAATTGCATTGAATGAAGGAAGGCACATCTTTTCAGTGATCCCCACTCCAGGGCTGCATTGGGAAAGCACTCCCAGGGAAAATACAAAGACAAAGCAGAGGGTTACCCCGTGTGTCCCTCCGATGTGTCCATGGTGGCCGTCCACTAAGATAATCCTGATGCTTTGCCTCCTCTGCATCTGGCTGGACCCCCAAGCTAGCCCGCCAGGCCTCCATAGAGCTGCACAGCATGGCCGTGGCCAGTACCAAGAGTCGGTGGGAGATGGATAAGGTGCAGGCTCAGTCTGAGGCCAATACTCTCGTCCTGCAAGGTAAGGTCCCTTCCAGGGACAAAGGCTGGGCTGCAGAGCTAGCACCTGGGAGTTTAGCAGCAGGCCAGGTTTCCTTATTAAGACAAGTGTGGGACTGTCCGGGATGAATGTGTGCAGACAGAACACTAAGGTATTGCAGTAGGGTTGGGTTCACCTTCGCTGGTGTCGAAGGCTGTGTTGGCTGAGTGGAGGTGGATGGTATCTTTATCCCTTTCCTTGCCTCTTCCACTGGGATTGTACAGAAAAAGGTTAGGTAGGCAGGTCCCAGGCCCCCTGGCCAGGTAAGGCAAGGGAAGAGAGAAGGGCCCAGGGCTTCTACTCCCCTAGATGCAGGGGTCTGCATTTGTGACATATGCTACTGCTCTGCCGGGATATTGTGGCTGGAGACATGAGCAAGAAAAGCCTCTGGGAGCAGAAGGGAGGCTCCAAGACCTCATCAACAATTAAATGTGTTTGGTGCAAGCAGGGTGGGTGCAGCAGAGGAGGGCAAAGAGGGGCTGTCCTCTGTGCATCTGGGAGGGCTTCCCAGAGGTGGAGGCAGCAGCATCTCCTTTCTGCTGCTCTCACCTTCATTCTTGGTCACCTTCCCCAGCAGAGCACCCCATCTGAGAAGAGGTATACGTTTGTGGCCACCAGGCATGGAAAGAATGAGAAAGTGCTTGTGGAAGGGGACCTGGCGCCCTAGGCCTCCCATCTCAGTGAGTCCCCAGCAACCCACAGAGCGGGACGAGGTGCCCACATGCACACAGTGCTGAGAACTTGGCGGGCTGGAGGGGGCCTGGAGCCCTGTTGCAGGTTGCAGGGGTGGGCGCCAAGTTGGCCAGAACCTAGACCAGCTCAGTCTCCCAGCCCTGCGCAGACACTGCCTCCCTCCCCTGTCACCAGATTCAAAGTCGGCTCTTTTCACCAGAGTCAGCCCGGCTCAGCCACTGCTCCAGCAGGAAAGCTCAAGGCTCCCATCTGGGACTCCCCAAAGCCCCAGCATGGCTCACGAGGGAAGTGAGGGGCAGCCTGGTCACCCAAGGGCTGGCATTGAAGGAAGGGGATGGCATGGAGCTCGGGTTCCCTGCCCTTGTGTGTGCTGGGGGTCCATAGAGGGGCAGGAACTTAGGACCTACTCCCTGTCCCAGCTGAGCACCATTAAGGGGTCCTAATGCCCTCCCCATCCCATGCTACAGACAGAGCAGTGCCACTCCTGCCATGGTTAGACACACATTTATTAGTGACCTGGGCCCTGGGCTGCATTTCCAGCACCCATCACACCCCAGGGTGCGGCAGCCGCCGTCCTACCATCTCTCCCTGCTAAATCCTGACTCTCAAGTAGCTGCAGGAGAGGCCTTTTCTGGTACCTCTGTGTCCCACTCCTGTGGTTGGCGTCCCCCACCAGAGCCTGACTGATTGCCTTCTGGGCCCTCCACTGTCCCTACCTGGGCCACAGCCCCTTCTCGGCCCTGCTTGGCCAACCTGTTCTCGCAGGGTTGGGACTGAGGGCTCCCTCTTCGTCCAGCTATTCAAGCCCGGGCATGGCCAATGCTGAGACCCTGTCTCTCCCACCAGCCAACCCTTCAAGTTCTGCTCCCTCAGAGGGCTGTCAGCCCAGGTAGGGGGAGCAGAGGTGTGCAGTGAGAGAGGTCACGCTGGGCCCTCCTCCACCCCCTGATGAGCCCCTCCCTGTCTGCCCCTGAGCACTCGTATCGGTGCCAAGTCCCATGCTGGCTGGGGGCTCCCCCATGCACCCCAGTCCCAGGGTCTGGCTCTGCCATCAGGAAGCGCAGGCAGGAAAACTGTTGACTCTGCTCCTGACGCCGATGGCCAAGTCAGCCTGACAACAGCCACGCCTCAACGAGCAGAGATCTGCCCCCAATCCTTTGACAGCAAAAGGGAGGAATGATGTGAGGCCCAGGCCCCTAGAGAGCCTGGGCTAGGTCAGTAGGTGCAATCCTTTGCCATCTTACCTCAAGTTTTCATCCCAAGGCCCCATCCCACATCCCGATGGACCCCTGGGGCTCCAATGCAGCCAGGGGGCTCCAGTTTGCGTGCTCTTCCCTGTCCACCTGACCACCCTCCTGACACCCAAGGTCCCTATCACACATCCCAACGCAGGCTCCTTCTCTGTTTCGCTCACACCAGTGCAGCCCAGGGGCTCCAGCTCACCCACTCTGCCCCATCCACCTGACCACACTCCTGAAAAACCTCCTGACATCCACTTGACACCGTCCTGGCACCCCTTTTGTCCTTCCTAGGCTGCCCTGCGCTCCATGCCCCTTGGGCCCTGGTACATCCTCATGCAGCATCTCTGGGCCCACAGCTAGAGCCTCAGCCCTTTCTTCTGTCCACCCCATGATTCTTGGTCCTGGGGGCTGTTCCGGCCACTTCACCGGAGCCTCCAGCTGGTCGTTATGCAGTTGAAGTTCCTGGGTGTGGGGTTCAGCTCCAGGATGGAGTGGACTGTGGGAGGGCCGGATGGCCTCCTGCAGCTTCAGGACGTTGAAGCCAGGCCAGTACATGCAGGGCAGGCAGGTGAGGCCGGCCGTGGTGCACTCCCCACCACTGGGCCCCGCTAGGCACCCTAGGGCCTCCGCCACTGACGTGCAGTACAGCTCCACATCCCACATTCTGGAGGCCCGGGAGGCGGGGCCCGGGGTGCGGACAGGGTGGGCATCTCCTGCTCCATGGAGGCAGGCACCTCTGGCTGCAGGCTCTGCTGCCATTCCGGGCATGGAGGCTCCTGGGCCTCCTCCAGCAGCTGCTGCTTGAGCCACGTCCAGCCATTCAGCTGAGGCTTGGACGCAACTGTGGGGACAGGGCATGGGTGAGGGCCTGATGATAGTTCAGGGGGTAAGGCCCAGGCAGGGCTGGACACTCACTTGGCCTCAGAGGCGGGGCCACCCACTGAGGTTTCCCTCCAGGTGCCCTCCGCCAGGGCCCATGGGGGCCAGGCTGTGCGGTGAGGGCTCCAGCGTGTGGCAGGTCAGGGCTATAGGCACCATGACCCTGGCACGAGCCTCTCTGGGCACTGAGGCCAGCGATGACAGTGGGGCAACCCTCACATGTCTGCAGCCAGCCACTCTGGATCCCCATTCTGGGATATCCTGTGGGGGCTCAGGGGTCCCATCGGGGCTGTTGGGTCCCCATTCCGGGATATCCTGGGGGGCTCTGGGGTTCCATTGAGAGGGGATGGTACCAGCTGGATATGCACCTGGGTGATGTGGGTGCCCCAGCCACATGGGCTGAGAGGGATGAAGCCACTAAGTGTTGGGAGCAAGTCCCCGAAAATCTGGCCATAAACTGGCCCCAAAAATGGCCATAAACAAAATCTCTGCAGCACCGTAACATGTCCATAATGGCCCTAACGCCCAAGCTGGAAGGTTGTGGGTTTACGGGAATGAGGGCAAGGAACACCTGGCCCGCCCAGGGCGGAAAACCACTTAAAGGTGTTCTTAAACTGCAAACAATAGCATGAGCTATTTTTGTCTTAAGGGTGTGTTATTGCTGCAGTTAACTAGCCCAGCCTATTCATTTAATTCGGCCCATCCCTTTGTTTCCCATAAGGGATACTTTTAGTTAATAGCTATAGAAACAATGCTAATGACTGGTTTGCTATTAATAAATATGTGGGTAAGTCTCTGTTCAGGACTCTAAGCTCTGAAAGCTGTGAGACCTCTGATTCCCCACTTCACACCCCTTTATTTCTGTGTGTGTGTCTAATTCCTCTAGTGCCACTGGGTTAGGGTCTCCCCGACCGAGCTGGTCTCAGCAACTAAGGGGCTGGGCAGGTACTAGGGTCAAGGCTACAACCTGGGGCCCCATGGCCTTGAAGTGAGCAGCTAGAATCCTGTGCTGGGTGAGGCTGAAATAACGTGGACTTCTGCAGGGGTGACACCATGTGGTGGATGATGGGGGTGTGCAGGGAATGGGGGATAGGGCAGCCACTGTGTGGGGAGCCTCAGCGAGGCGTGGGGCTTGAGGAAGGCCTGGGGTTTCCACGGGGTGCGGGCCCTCAGCAGTGTGCAGGGCTGTGACCTCCTGGTCGTGGCTGGCCTCACTCATGGGGGATAGGGAGGTGTGGACGGCCCCAGGTGGGGTGAGGTGTGTGCCCTGCATCATCATCTTCCAGACTGCCTGCCTTATGAGCTTCTGCAGACGCAGGTTGTCTTTCCCTGTCTTGGGCAGCAGGGGCAGTGGGGATCCAGGGGTTCCCTGGACGCTTGGGCCATGCACCTCGGGTGCCATCGACATGGCCGAGATGAGCATGGCTGTGTCCTGGGGTGGGAGGGCTGTGTCTCCCTTGGTCCAGGAAGGACCTGGGGCCAGGGGTGTGGAGACCTGACCATTCTGCTTCCTGAGCACCCAGAACCTTCCCGGGGTGTCCTGAGATCGACTGTTCCTCAGGGACTTTGGGCTGACCCCACCATCACCCTAGTGTAGAAATGAGGTCACAGAGGCCGAGTCCCTCCAGGGACGGGACTAGAACCTGCCTCCGGGGCTCTGTCCTCCATGCCACCCTGGCACAAAACAGGTCTCAAGTACACAGCCTGAGTCAGGCCTCAATGCCATGTGGGCCGGGGTGGGAGACGTGGGTGAGCCCCAAGTGAGAGGCATGCCCCTGGCCAGCTGTCGGCCACTCCCAGGGCTGGAAGAGCAGCTGGCTACAGCCACGTGAGGGGTGCCCCGCCGTCATCGCCAGCCCAATCACAGTTGCGTCCACTGTGAGCCAGCAGTGAAGGGTGGCGGCCAAGAAGCTCAAGAAAACTGAGGCTGCATCATCACAGACAGACTGGCCGGAAGGCAGGAGCAGTTTTCACTGAGCTATGCTATATGGGATATTCCCGCAGACCCGGCTGGGATGGTTCGGCCAAGCTGCCCACCCTGGTTTGTGGGCGCCACATGTTTGCAAGGACATTGACAAATGGCATGTCTGAGCCAGAGGCTGTCTGATTTGGGGAAGGAGGGAGGCCTGGGGGCTGCTGCTGATGGGGGCTGGCTCTGCCAAGACAAGAACAGAGCTGCTGGAGGGGTGGGGATGGAAGGAGCCTGCCCAGGACTCGCCTCCTCTGGACGCCAGGACTGCGGGAACCACGAGAACCCCAGTTCTAGCTCCCGGGGTGGGCGGGCTGATTGGCAAGTAGGCTGCCTTCCCTCCACCTGGAGTCATGTCTCCACCCAGAGTCCCAGACCCAGAGCACAGGTGCTCACACTGGGAAGCAGCCCTCTGAGGCAAGGCGTCTTATCCCGTGGTGAAGAGGGGGTGTGGGTGGGGCAGGGAGGCCAGCAGAGAGAGGCACGGGGAGCAGGCTCTGTGGGCTTGCAGGAGGCAGGTCTGCGGCCCTTCCCTGCACCCCATGCCTGTGTTCCAGCTTCCTGGGTCTGCAAGTCCAGCTGTGTGGCAACCTCCTTGTACCCAGAGGAGATTCCGGCCAGACATCCGCCCCCTGTCCTGGCTAAGGAGCTGCTTTCTGTTGCCAGCATGGACTACTCTCACCTCTGACTCCCCTCGCTGCCACACTCTTTTGCTCCTGGACCTTTTTGCCTCCCTGCCCTTCCACTCTCTGACCCCCACAGCTCTGCTTCTCATTACTTGGGGGAGGAAAGAAACTCCTGGTCATTGGCCAAAGGGATTTACCCCTGGAGAGGCCAAGTGTCTTCTAGGAAGGTAGAAGCTTGAGGCACAGCCTGTGCAGAGAGGCCGGGTCACCCCCAGATCCGAGAGGAAACTGCAGGTTAAGGGCTGACAACGATGCAGGATGCTCGATGCTGCCTCCCCCCTGTGCTCTGCTCGCCACCCCTCACTCCCCCATTTTGTGTAATAACGTTCCCTGCGTATTCCCATGTGCTGACTGTCTTATACTCACTAAGGGGGCAGGGCTGACCAGGATGGAAAGGCTGGGTCAGTGGCCAGCCCATTCTCACACCACAGAGCATACTGTGGCCTCTGGGTTCAGGCAGTCTGACCTGTCTCACTCATGGCCTTTGCAGTGTAAAACTCCAGGACATAAGCTCTGTGATGGCCAGTCAGGGCACACACAATGGGTGGGGTTCAGGTTTCCTTTTCCAGAATGTCTTTGATATCCTACCCTCACCATGACTAGCCAAATATAAACTTCTGTGCCCTGACTGTGCACCCAGTGAGGGCAAGATCCACCTCAAGGGCATGGGTAGATGGATGGATGAAGGGATGTATTAGTGGATGGACAGTGGATGACTGGATGAATGGACAGAGGGAGAGAGGGAGGAATATAGAGAGGATGAGTGAGTGGATGGGTAGGAGGGTGCGTGGGTGGGTGGATGGATGGATAAATGAAGGGATGGGTAGGTGGTGGATGGATAGGTGGATGAATGGATGGATGGATGGATGCATGCATGGGTAGATGAATGGAGGGATGAAAGGATGGATGGATAGATAGGTGAGTGAGTGAATGGATAGGCGGATGGATGAATGGAGGGGGGATGAGAGGATGGATAAATGGGTGGGTGGATGAATGGGTGAGGGAATGGATGAATGTATAGACATAGGGAGAGAGGGATGGTTGGAGGGAGTGATGAATGAGTCCAGGGGTAGGTGGGTGGGTGGATGGATGGATGGATGAGTGGATGTGTGGATGGATGGATGGATTGATTATGGAGGGAGGGAGGGATGGATTAATATGTGGATGGGTAGATGGATTGATGAAGAGATGGATAGATAGATGGACGTATGGGTGGATGGAGGGATTAATGGATGGATGGATGGCAGGAGGGATAGATGAAATGGAGGGATAAATGACTAGATGTTTAGGTGATTGTATGGGCAGATGGAGGGATGGACAGATGGAGGGATGGATGATGGAAGAGAAGGAGGGAAGTTGGAAGTAGTGAAAGTGAGAGTGAATGCATGGAAATGAATAGATGGGTGGATGAAATGACAACTGCGAAATAGCAGACAGCCTGGGGACATCCTCTTCTACCTCCTCTCCCAGTCTTCCAGGTCCTGCACTGGGGCCTGACAGCCCTGCAGCCCTCGGTGTCTGGGAAGCCAGTTTGAGGAGCAGGCCCTCCAATCTCTGATGTTCTGGCCTTCACGTTCTCATTCTCTCGGCTCCTCAGAGGCACTATTTTCTGAACGTTTTATGTCAAACCCTGCTTGCCTCGTGAATATACACAGTTCAGAAAAGTGAAACCTCAACAGAGCCACCACCCACACAAGGGAGGTGACATGCCCCTATCCTTTCTCAGATGCCCCAGCCACTGAGAGAGCATCCCGGCCACCCTGCCTGACTGGAACCACCCAGTGACAGCACTCGCTAGTGACCAAGGGCAGCCGGCAGAGGTAGGCCCAAAGGCCACAGCTGGGCATTCAACACTGGCGTGCATAGAGGACAGCACCAGGGGCAGGGGGTAGTTAGGGTCTGCAGTGCTGAGGAGGCAGCCACTGCCACCCTGACCCCTCATCAGATCCTCTATACCCCTTGGCTCAACCCCAGGGCCTGTCCCTCTGAGCTCTGCCCAGCCACAGCTCTGCTGTTTCTGATGCAGCCTCCTGTTCATGGCCACAGCAACCCCATGGCCCTGCTCCTGAAAATCTGGTTGGAGGCCAGGCCATGTCCAATGCAGAGGTCAGGAAGCTCAAAGGGGCTGCAGCCTATGAGGCCTCTGGGCAGGGATAGCAGGCAAAGCCCCTACCCTCTGTCCTACCTGCCTGGGCCTGAGCTACTGCATTACTCAAGCCTCGGAGAGTCCCCTGGACAAGAAGGGACATGCTAGGAGGGGGATGGGGCTACAGCCATGCAGCGAGAAGGTGTCCAGGAGATGGCCTGTGGGGGTGACAGGGCCACCAGGTCACTCTGGGAGCAGCACTGAGGCCAGCAGACAGACAGCAGTGGCGGGGGGGGGGGAGACAGGAGCAGAGGAGGCAGGGCCGCCAGGAGAGCGTTGCCACTTGGCTGTGCGGTTGGTCCTCCAAGCACTCAGCTTTCCACCCGACCTCGTCCTCCTCCCTGGCTGGCGTTCCCACCCTGACGGGCTCCTCCTCAGCCAGGTGCTGCATCCAGCAAAACCCCTAAGTCACGGAGGCCGGGGTCGATAGTCATTCATCATCCTTACCACGCTGTTCCTTCCAGGCCCTGGGCCAGGCTGCGGCACTCAGGATGTCCCACTGCTCACTCCCCTTGCACACGCACCCTTCAAGGTATCTGGAACGGGTGATCTCAGGCCCACCGGCAAAACCAGGAGCACTGGTGGGCTCTCTGTGGGATGCAGGGGGCTCCCGAGGGGTCTGCCAGTGAGGAGGGCTCCAGGGCCAGTGCACCCCTGGCAGGGTGCTGTCAAGGCAGGACCCCCACCCCCATGCCCGGGCCCAGGCCTGCTGGCCTCAGCCAAGTGCAGAGGATGGCACTGGGTCAGACTCAGAGGGCCGAGGGCATCGCGTGTCAACAGCCTTGCTGCCACCTAAGGCCCAGAGCAGGGACTAAAGGGACAGAGTGGGTAGGTGCCTCTAAGCCAGAGGCAGACCACCCTCCTGGGCCCCAGCCGGGCCAGGACAGCCAGGTCCACCCCAGGGTCCAGGAGCTGTGTGTATCCTAAAGGAAGCCACCTGTTATGAGGGTGGCCAGGGCAGGCCAGGCAGGCCCTAGAGGTAGCCAGGGAGAGGTAGCAGAGGGGTCCATCCCAGTCTCAGGAGAGCAGCCATGTGACAGAGGGCAGGCCCCAGAGAGGTCAGGGGTGAGCTCGCCTGGGCTCCTGGCCTGTGGATGGGGGCTGTGGTGGGCATTCTGGACTCAGGTAGCAGCTCCTGGGGCTGAGACCAGCAAGGAGTTAGACATCACGCTGCCGGGGGAGGCTCCTGAGGCCTGAGGGCTGTAGTCATTCCATGACCTGCTAGTTCCACCCAGTAACACAGACTTCAAAGGCAGGGGTCAGGCTGCGGAAAGCACCAAGCGAAGGGGCTGCACCCACCCTGGCTGCAACGCCCTCTTGGTGGGGAGGGTCTCAGATTCCAAGGTTGGCCCTGCCAGACCCAAGAGGACAGACCAGGGGGACAGATGAGACCCAGTGCCCTTAGCCCCCCACCTTGCCCCGCGAGGTCCCCGTGTCCCTCCTATTCTCCACCAGGTCTTGAGGGCAGGGGCTCCACTGGGCAACCAGTCCCTTCCACCCGCTCCCCAGGCATCGATCCACCGGCCCCAGGTCGGGGCACTTGTAGGCCCCCATAGGCACACCCTAGGGAAGAGGGTCCGAGTGAGAGGGGTGGGCCGCTTGCCCGCAGCTCCGCCGCAGCCACGCTGGTTTTTCTCTTTCATGTGTGCTTGTGCTTTTTGCCACCTCAAAGACACCGCAGAAGAGGACATGGAAGGTAAAAGCCCGACCGTGCCGCCGGAGGTGCAGGACCGTGGCTCTGGCTGACGTGAGGAAAAGAGCACTGGCTGGGGTCTCTCGCTGCCCTGCCTCTCTCTCGCTCTGCCCTCTTTCTCTTCCCCTGGCATGGGGGCCTCGGACGGCCAGGCCTTGCTGCTCCACAAAGTGCCGCAGGGATCGGGCTGCCCGGGCCTTGCGGGTGCCACCGCTCGGAGCTTCTGCCACACAGCGGAAGGGGAGTAAGCAGGACCAGCCAGCACTGCCAGAGACTGGGCAGTGCGCACCCCCTCCCCTTTCCCCCAAGCCCCTTCCTTCCCTATCTTCTTTGTGAGCCCCTGGCCTCTTTCCTCCCTCTCCTCCCTTCCTAGCTTTCAAGGACGTTGCCTGTCTCGCTCCTATTTCTTCCCTTCCTCCTCCTCACCCTTCCTCCTCCTCACCCTTCCTCCCAACCCCAGGCCCTGAGCTCTTCCTCTCCGACCCCACCAGGGGCTTTTGAAGACCTGGAGCAGAAGCAGGACCCTCTTGTTTCTGGGGTTTGGGGATACACTCAGCTGAAAAGGAGGGCAACCTTCAGCGAGGGGGAACCCAGGGCCCCAGGCCACCCAGTCTCACCCGAGCTGTCTCTCTCCCTCTCCCCATGCTGGTGGTGGTGTGCTGACCAAAGGAGAAGCTAAGACCCAAGTGAGTGTGGGGTCCTGGCAGGCCTGGTGCTGAGTGTGTTCCGGGTGGGGGCGGAGGAGCGGGCCAGGGCCAGATGCCTGGAGCCTGCACTGGGAGGGATGCTCGGAGGGATGCTCAGAGCGCAGGGTGGGAGGGACAAGGGTCACCTGGGAGATGCAAACAGAAGGCCCCGCAGGGTGTGATTTTGCCCAAGGTCATCTGGTGCAGACAAGGAGGGCTTCCTACAGGAGGGGGCTACCGACGAGGACGGAAGGAGGAGAGGGGGGTGGGAGAGAGTTGAGGAAGGAAGGCGGGATGCAGGGTGTTGGGGACTGCATCACCCCACGGCCTTCGGAGGACCACCCCATGCCCCGGCATACTTCGAGGACTCCCAGAGCCCTAGATGTGAAAATCGACAGGAAAGTGAGTCAGGAAGTGGGAGAAAGGTGGGGGACTCAGCCCAGAGACCTACTTCAGAATGACACCTTGACTGTGTCCAAAATAGCTTGCTGTGCAAGGGCCCCGTTCCCCTTTGGGGCAGAAATTGGAGGAGCTTGTCCTCATCATACCTGCTTGTGAGCACTTCATAGATTTATTTATTTATTTATTTTGAAACGAAGTCTCGCTCTGTCGCCCAGGCTGGAGTGCAGTGGCGCGATCTTGGTTCACTGCAAGCTCTGCCTCCCAGGTTCACACCATTCTCCTACCTCAGCCTCCCGAGTAGCTGGGATTACAGGCGCATGCTGCCACGCCCAGCTAATTTTTTGTATTTTTCAGTAGAGATGGGGTTTCACCATGTTAGCCAGGATGGTCTCGATCTCCTGACCTTGTGAGCCACCTGCCTTGGCTTCCCAAAGTGTTGGGATTACAGGTATGAGCCACCGCGCCCAGCCGGATTTGGTTTTTTTAATGAAGCTCTTCTGACTTTTCTGCTTTCAATCAGTACTCACAAGCCACAGCACCCACTACGTGATTCATCCTTTTACCTCTTGAGTGCTCTTGCCTGCATTTTGCCCTGCACGAGGTGTAGTCTTAGAGCATCTTAGCACACGCTCACTGTTGGCTCCACTTGAGGAGCATTGCAGAGTCTCAGAAGCAGAGTGAGAACATCTAAAGGGTATAGCTGGCGTATTTCCACCCTTTGCACTTTATTTTTCCGTGATTTTAAGTAAAGTAATGCCAGGTCATGAGATATTTTCTCATTTTAGAAAAATTGTGTGTTTTCATTATGAAAGTAAAATTCCTCATGAAAAAGAATTTTGAAAAATATATAAAAGTCAAATGAAGAAAAAACGTCATCTATAATACTCCCACCCAGCCAGCCAGACTGTGGAAAAGAGCAGAAAGAAATAAAAAGCCTTTTTTCTTCTTTTTTCCCATACCGAGAAAACTTCAACTCAGTGCTGTTTTTCAAACATCGTACTGTCTATGCAGCCTTGAATTCTGCTTTTTTAAAAATGTGGCACTATTCATAAGTATTTTTCATGTTTTTACAGAGACTTCTTTTTTTTTTTTTTTTTTTTTTTTTTGAGACGGAGTCTTGCTCTGTTGCCCAGGCTGGAGTGCAGTGGCACAATCTCTGCTCACTGCAAGCTCCACCTCTCGGGTTCCTGCCATTCTTCTGCCTCAGCCTCCCAAGTAGCTGGGACTACAGGTGCCCGCCACCACGCCCGGCTAATTTTTTGTATTTTTAGTGAGACAGGGTTTCTTTTTCTTTTTTTTTTTCCTTTTTTTGAGACGGAGTCTCGCTTTGTCACCCGGGCTGGAGTGCAGTGGCCACATCTCAGCTCACTGCAAGCTCTGCCTCCCGGGTTTATGCCATTCTCCTGCCTCAGCCTCCCGAGTAGCTGGGACTACAGGCGCCCGCCACCTCGCCTGGCTAGTTTTTTTGTATTTTTTAGTAGAGACGGGGTTTCACCGGGTTAGCCAGAATGGTCTCGATCTCCTGACTTCGTGATCCGCCCGTCTCGGCCTCCCAAAGTGCTGGGATTACAGGCTTCAGCCACCGCGCCCGGCCAGAGTCTTCTTAAATATTTTCAATGACCACATAATATTCCATCAATTGGACAAGCCATAACTTTCCTAACCTTTCCCCTATTGCAGGCTTTCCCCAATATTTTACTTTCATAAATAACGCTGGTTGGAAAGCATTTTCCGTCTTTAGGGTTATTTTCGTAGGCCACATTCCCAGAACTGGAATTACTGGGTCAAAGACTGTGAATGTTCTTAAGGCTTTGACATCAGTGCCAAGCTGCTTTCCACAAGGGCCTGACCAGTGCTGTCTCCTCCGTGGGATGTGAGCGGGTCTGTGTCCCACACCCTCCTCACCCAAGGACAGAAACGTGCTTTGACGTCGCAGCCTCCGATGGATGAGAAACGGTGCCTCACGGTTGTTTGGCTTTGTGCCCCAGTAGTCACTCAGGGCCAACGTTTCCCTGTGTTTGTGGATGGCTCATCGCCTCTGAGAACTCACAGCTGTGCCTGTTGCTCATTTGTCTCATGGTGGAAGCGTCTCTGCGTTTTCTTAGTCATCGGTTTGCCTAAGGATATACGTCTTCTCTGTATTTGCTGAAATATGTATTTTTAGTCTTTTTTTTTTTCCCACATACATAAGTTTTTCATTTGCGTGGAGTCATCTGGCCTTCTTTCCCTTAGAGCCACCTTCTCATGCTTCTGAGCTTAGGAAACCCTTTCCTCCTCCAGTTTTTTACTGATATTTAGTTCCACATTCTTTTATGGTTTGTTGGGGAAAATGTCTTATTGTTTTAACTCTTTGCTGCATCTGGAATGTATTGATGAGAGGAGGGGATCGCACACCCAGCCAGAGAGGGGGCCTCGTTTCCCTTTCAGATTGCTTTCTTCCCAGCCCCCTCTCCTCTTTCCTTTGAGCCCCCAGAGAGAAAGATGGGGAAATGAGGGGCTGGGGAGAAAGAGGGGCTGGGCAAAGGCACAGGCTCACAACAGCCGTTCCTGCCCAGGGAGGCCACTACCGCCCACAGTGGCCGTAGCTTCTCACCCGACCTGGCTGCGTCTGTCTGTTTGAGAAGGAAACAGAGGTACCCTCCCTGGTAGCTGCAGACGATGTGATCTTTTTTATTTATTTATTTATTTATTTTTTGAGACGGAGTCTTGCTCTGTCGCCCAATTAGAGTGCAGTAGCGCCATCTCAGCTCACTGCAACCTCCGCCTCCTGAGTTCAAGCGATTCTCCTGCCTCGGCCTTCCAAGGAGCTGGGACTACAAGCGCATGCTCCCAAGCCGGGTTAATTTAGGTAATTTTGCTAGAGACAGGATTTTGGCATGTTGGCTGGGCTTGTCTTGAACTCCTGGCCTCAAGTGATCCTCCCACCTGGGCCTCCCAAAGTGCTGGGATTACAGGCATGAGCCACTGCACCAGGTCTCTGCTCTTGTCTAAAATCAATTAATCATAGATATTTTGATTTATATCTGGCCTCTCATTTCTGTTACACTGGTCTGTATGTCTACTTGTATGCCACTATCACAGCATTTTTTTTTTCTTTCTTCTTACTGGTGAACTGAGGTCACATCACAGTCTTGATTATTGTAGCCTGGTAGGTTTTAATATTGGAAAGTATATATTCTCCAATTTTGTTCTCTTTCAACATTGTTTTTTCTAATTGCAATCTTTGCATTGCTATAGGAATTTTAGGATCAGCTTGTCAATTTCTGCCAGAAAGGCAGCTGGGATTTTGATAGAGTTTGCATTGAATCTGTAGATGAGTTTGGGGATTATTGCTGTCATAGCCATGTTTAGTCTTCCAATCCATTAATACGAGATATATTGATTTAGGTCTTCTTTAATTTCTTTTTTGTTGTTATTGTTGAGATGAGATCTCACTCTGTTACCCAGGCTGAAGTGCAATGGCACGATCTTGGCTCACTGCAACCTCTGCCTCCTGGGCTCCAGCCATCCTCCTACCTCAACTTCCTGAGTAGCTGGGACTACAGCCATGCACCACCCCACCTGGCTAATTTTTGTGTTTTTTGTAGGGATGGGGTTTTACCATGTTGCCCGGGATGGTCTCAAGCTCCTGATCTCAAAGCAATTCCCTTGCCTCGGCCTCCCAAAGTGCTGGGATTAAAAGCCTGAGTCACTGGGCCAGGTCAGGTGTTCTTTAATTTCTTTCAACAATGTTTCAGAGTTTTCAGTATGAGTCTCATGCCTCTTTTTTTGAATTATTTCCTATGTGTTTCATTCTTTCAAATGTTATTACAAATGGAATTTCTTAGTTTCGTTTTTGGATAGTTCATTACTAGTGTATAAAATATAATTGACCTTAGTGTATTGATCTCGTGTCCTTGACCTTGCTGAACTTGTTTATTAGCATGTATGTTCTCTTTCTGTCTCTGTCTCTAGTGTGTGTGTGGGTGGGGGAAAGTTTCTTAGGCTTTCTATATACAAGATCACATCTGCTGGGCACAGTGGCTCACGCCTGTAATCTCAGCACTTTGGGAGGCCGAGGCAGATGGGTCACCTGAAGTCAGGAGTTTGAGACCAGCCTGGCCAACATGACGAAACCCCATCTCTACTAAAAAAAAAAAAAAAAAACTACAAAAAATTAGCCGGGCATAGTGACGGGTGCCTGTAATCCCAGCTACTCAGGAGGCTGAGGCAGGAGAATCGCTTGAACCGAGGAGGCAGAGGTTGCAGTGAGGTGAGATGGCGCCACTGCACTCCAGCCTGGGCAACAAAAGCAAAACTCCATCTCAAAAAATAAATAAATAAATAAGATCACATCGTCTGCAAATATAGTTTTACTTTTTCATTTCTAATATGGATGCCATTTATTTTATTTTATCTGTCTAATTGTCCTGGCTGGAACTTTCTTTGTTGTTGTTGTTGTTGTTGTTGTTGTTGTTGTTGTTGAGGCTGAGTTTTACTCGTCGCCCAGGCTGTGGAGTGCAGTGGCGTGATCTTGGCTCACTGCAACCTCCACCTCCCAGGTTCAAGTGATTCTCCTGCCTCAGCCTCCTGAGTAGCTGGGATTATAGGCATGAGCCACCATGCCTGGCAAATTTTGTATTTTTAGTAGAGATGGAGTTTCACCATGTTAGTCAGGCTGGTCTCGAACCACTGACCTTAGGTGATCCACCCACCTTGTCCTCCCAAAGTGCTGGGATTATACGCGTGAGCCACCGTGCCCGGGTTGGAACTTTCAATACAATGTAGATTATAAGTGACAAGAGTAGATGTACTTCACCAGTTCCTGATCTTAGGGGAAAAGCTTTGTCTTTCCCCATTTAATATGTTGTTAGCTGTGGGCTTTTCATAGATGCCTTTAGCAGGTAAAGAAAGTTTTTTTCTATTCCTAGTTTGTTGACCGTTTTCATCATGTAAGGGTGCTGGATTTTGTCAGAAAATTATTGTGTTTATTGAGATCATGTGGTTTTTGCTTTTTATTCTATTAATTTGGTGCATTGTATCAGTTGATTTTTGAGTGTTACTCCAAGCAGGGATGAATCCCACTTGGTCATGGTATAGAATCTTTTTATGTGTTGTATGACTTGGCTTGCTAGTATTTTGTTGAGGATTTTTTTTTTTTGGTCTTTATGAGAAATATTGGTTATTATTTTTCTTGTGATGTCTTTGGTTTCGGTGCCAGAGAAATACTAGTCTCAATGAATGAGTTTGAAAGTGCCAGCCGGATGTGGTGGCTCACACCTGTAATCCCAGCACTTTGGGAGACTGAGGTGGGCGGATCATGAGGTCAGATATTCTGAGACCAGCCTGGCCAACATGGTGAAACCCCGTCTCTATTAAAAATACAAAAAAGAAGAAAAATTAGCGGGGCATGGTGGTGCGCACCTGTAATCCCAGATACTTGGGAGGCTGAGGCAGGAAAATCCCTTGATTCCGGGAGGCAGAGGATGCAATGAGCCGAGAGAGAGCCATTGCACCCCAGCCTGGGTGACAGAGCGAGACTCTGTTTGTAGTATAAGAGGAAGGAATGCATGTTTGCAGTATAAGAGGAAGGAAGGCATTAGAAGGAGGCGTGGGCCGGGCGCGGTGGCTCACGCCTGTAATCCCAGCACTTTGGGAGGCCGAGACGGGCGGATCACAAGGTCAGGAGATCGAGACCATGGTGAAACCCCGTCTCTACTAAAAATACAAAAAAAATTAGCCGGGCGCGGTGGCGGGCGCCTGTAGTCCCAGCTACTCAGGAGGCTGAGGCAGGAGAATGGCGTGAACCCAGGAGGCGGAGCTTGCAGTGAGCCGAGATCGCGCCACTGCACTCCAGCCTGGGCGACAGAGCGAGACTCCGTCTCAAAAAAAAAAAAAAAAAAAAAAAGAAGGAGGCCTGAAGATTCATTTGGGAGATTTGGGGTGATGGGTAAGGTCAGGGCTTGGAGAGGACAGGAATCTTTTTTTTTTTTTTAGACAGTGTCTCACTCTGCCTCCCAGGCTGGAGCACTGTGGTGCAATCTCTGCTCACTGCAAACTCCGCCTCCTGGTTGAAGTGATTCTCCTGCCTCAGCCTCCCAAGTAGGTGGGACTACAGCCACACGCCACCATGCACAGTTAATTTTTGTTTCCTTTTTTTTTTTTTTTTTTTTTTTTAGACAAAGTATCGCTTCCTCGCCCAGGCTGGAGTGCAGTGGCACAATCTCAGCTCACTGCGACCTCCGCCTTCTGGTTCAAGTGATTCTCCTGCCTCAGCCCCTCGAGTAGCTATGATTACAGGCATGTACCACCAGCCTGGCTAGTTTCTGTTTATTTATTTATTTATTTATTTATTTATTTATTTTGAGACAGAGTCTCCGTCTCCCTCTGTCACCCAGGCTGGAGTGCAGTGGCGCGATCTCGGCTCACTGCAAGCTCTGCCTCCCGGGTTCAAGCCATTCTCCTGCCTCAGCCTCCGGAGTAGCTGGGACTACAGGCACTCGCCACCATGCCCCGCTAATTTTGTGTGTGTGTGTTTTTTAGTAGAGACAGGGTTTCACCGTGTTAGCCAGGATGGTCTCGATCTCCTGATCTCGTGATCTGCCCGCCTCAGCCTCCCAAATTGCTGGGATTACAGGCATGAGCCACCACACCCGGCCTAGTTTTTGTTTTTTTTTAATAGAGACTGGGTTTCTCCATGTTGGTCAAGCTGGTCTTGAACTTCTGACCTCAGGTGATCTACCCACCTCGGCCTCCCAAAGTGCTGGGTTTGCAGGCATGAGCCACTGCACCTGGCCTAATTTTTGTATTTTAAATGGAGACGGGGTTTCACCATGTTTGCCAGGTTGGTCTCAAACTCCTGACCTCAGGTGATCCACCCGCCTCAGCCTCCCAATGTGCTAGGAATATAGGAGTGAGCCAGTGCGCATGACCAGGAATCTTGATGAGATGGTAGGGCCTGCCTTCCTCTCGGCCAAGGCGGAGAGGGAGTGTATTAGGGTTCTCTAGAGGGACAGAACTAATGAAATCTATTTTGTGTGTGTGTGTGTGTGTGTGTGTGTGTGTATACATATAAAGGGGAATTCATTAAGTATTAACTCATATGATCACAAGGGCCCACAATAGGCTGTCTGCAGGCTGAGGAGCAAGAAGAGCTAGTCCAAGTTCCAGAGCTGAAGAACCTGGAGTCCGATGTTCGAGGGTAGGAAGCATCCAGCATGCAAGGAGGCTAGGCCAGTTTCTTTGCTAAAATGTAATAAGAGCCACCTTTGCTCCAGTTCCCAGCAAGTTCCTCATTTCCATCTGAGACCACCTCAGCTTGGACCTTATTGTCCATATTGTTATCATTCAACAACTCTCTACGAAGTTCCAAACTTTCCCACATTTTCCTTTCTTCTTCTGAGCCTTCCAAACTGTTCCAGCCTTGGCATGTTACCCAGTTCCAAAGTTGCTTCCACATTTTTGGGTATCTTTTCAGCAACACTCCACTCTGCTGGTACCAATTTACATACCAGTCCGTTTTCACGCTGCTGATAAAGACATACCCGAAATTCGGCAATTTCCAAAAGAAAGAGGTTTAATTGGACTTACAGTTCCATGTGGCTGGGGAAGCCTCATAATCATGGCAAACGCGAGGAGCAAGTCACATCTTACATGGAGTGGCAGGCAAAGAGAAGAGTGCTTGTGCAGGGAAACTCCCCTTTTTATAACCGTCAGATCTCGTGAGACTTGTCACTATCACGAGAACAGGGAGCACATGATGGAAGGAGGGAAGCCAAGAGGTTTCATGCCTGAGAGACTTGTTTTATGAGGTATAGGAAGCCAGTCTTCTGCTGGAAATGAGACTGACAGGGGTCAGGTGGGGACTTGAGGAAAGTGAGGAAGTTTTGGTCCTGTTCTTGTGTGGACTGGGAAGTTTGCATGGCAATCAGGTATCATGGTGACGCTGGTTTGCAGTGTTTTGGGAAGGGAGCTGAGAGGCCTCAGTGGTGTGTCCATGGTTGGGGACTGGCATGTTGATGCCTGCAGCAGGGCAGGGACGCAGGGACAGAGGTCTCTAGGGTGCTAACAAGGCAAAGAGGGAGGGAGAGAGGGAGAAGGGGGATGTGTTATCCAAATGTGTAAGGTGGAAGGCAGATTCCTCTAGGAGGCCCGAGCCCTGACTCCTAGATAGTTTGTGCGAAGAATGTGAGATGGGATGTTAGTGGACCTCCATAAGGCTTCCAGGCTGCTAGACTTGCCTAGGGCAGGGAGGAACTGTTCCCAGTGTCAGGTGCTGGGACATGTGTGTTCATGCACTGAGCATTATTCATCCGGTCACTTGTCCCTTGAGCCAGCACTCAGGCCCCTGGGTGCTCAGCCATGGGTTGTGTAGCTGTTCTTGGCCAGCACCCTCCTTACCCTTCAGAAGAGTCTCTTGAGTTTGGAAGAGGAATGGGAGGAGGGGGACTCTGAAGAATCATTGACTCGGAGCCTGAGGACTGGTGACCAAAAAGACCAAATCTGAATTCACTCCCTTCTCTTCCAGGACAATAAGAAAGAGGGACATGTTAGCTGTTCATCCATTTAGTCACAACCCCAGCCAGATGGGCACAATGACCTCCTACTCACTCATGGGAGTACCTAGGGACAATGGCCAAAGAATCCCCATGGTATCCACGGGACTTCCCCCAGCATACCCACCATCAGGTTAAGAAATGTTCTGGGTGTTTCTGTGGCCATTCTCTCCATGCAGTATTCAGGTCATCAAATATCTGATGCCCGCTAGGCCTGAACAAACAAGTCACCACAACCTGGCAGTTTGAACATGGTTGCCATCCAACCCCCAATAATCAGTGTGGCCTCCCAAGGGATGGACAGAGCCCAACTCAGAGCCCCGGTAGCCAGTGATTCTAGTTGCAGAGGCAGGCAAGAAGGCAAGTGGACAAGTAGGAAGGACTGAATGGCCTGTGCTTATAAAAAGAAATTCAGTAGCCAAACTGAGCTTTGGCAGGGGCTGGAACAGGAAAAAGCAAGACATGTACCACATCAAAGATTGGGAAGTTTATTGGTTCCAAGTATTTACAGAAATCTCTGTCCAAATATTAGCTAACAATTAAGCCAACCCAGGACAGCTTCATTGACCACACATAGCAAAGAGCACAGGCCTTACAAAATTAGTTCAGAATAGTCACTAAGCAAGCAAACAACAACAAACTCCGGCCAGACATGATGGCTCACGTCTGTAATCCTACACTTTAGGAAACCGAAGCGGGAGGATCACTTGAGCTCAGGAGTTCAAGACCAGCCTGGGCAACAAAGTGAGACTTTGTCTCTACAAAAAATTTTAAAAATTAGCCGGGTGTGGCAGAGTGAGTATGCCTATGGTCCCAGCTACATGGGACGCTGAGGCAAAAGAATCGCTTGAGCCCAGGTGGTCAAGGTTGCAGTGAGCTGTAATTGCGCCACTGCATGCCAGCCTGAACAACAGAGTGAGACCCTGTGAAAACAAAAACAAACAAACAAAAAAAAACACGCCAGGCATGGTGGCTCATGTCTGTAATCCCAGCACTCTGGGAGGCTGAGGCAGGCAAATCACTTGAGGTCAGGAGTTCAAGACCATCCTGGCCAACATGGTGAAACCCCATCTCTGCTAAATACAAAAATTAGCTGGCTGTGGTGGCAGGTGCCTATAATCCCAGCTACTGGGGAGGCTGAGGCGGAAGAACTGCTTGAATCCGGGAGGCAGAGGTTGCAGTGAGCCGAGATCATGCCACTGCACTCCAGCCTAGGTGACAGAGCAATACTCCGTCTCAAAAAAAAAAAGCCGGGCGCGGTGGCTCACGCCTATAATCCCAGCACTTTGGGAGGCCTAGACAGGTGGATCACGAGGTCAGGAGATCGAGACCATCCTGGCTAACAAGGTGAAACCCCGTCTCTACTAAAAATATAAAAAATTAGCCAGGCACGGTGGTGGGCGCCTGTAGTCCCAGCTACTTGGGAGGCTGAGGCAGGAGAATGGCGTGAACCCGGGAGGCAGAGCTTGCAGTGAGCTGAGATCCGGCCACTGCACTCCAGCCTGGGTGACAAAGCGAGACTCCGTCTCAAAAAAAAAAACTTTCTTATCAACAAAATTGACAAACTGAATTTCCCAGTGAGGGTAAAACGGCCATGGCTGCGTGTGCTGCAGTGCGGGGTGGTGAGTTCCTTCTTGTGTGTACGTGTGGGGTTTTGTTTTTAATGTAGTTTTCCTCTTCCTCGCTGCCTTTTACAACCTAACATGATTAGTGCCCTGGAAGGTAGAGCTCATTAGAGATGCTGAATCTGGAAGACTGTCTGGAATATCAGGTGTCTGAAACAAAGTGAGTGAGTCCTTCAGAACTTCTCTTCAAATCAGCAGAGCCTGGCCTCATTAATTATTAACTGCACTGTGACCTAAATAAATCACAGGATCATACTTCATTTAACACTGCTTGTCACCCACGGTGCTCATCCGGTCCTCTAAACGGTTCGAGCGCGAAGGAAAGAAGACGTTGTCTTTCAAGTGCAATTATAACTACAGGAATTAACACAGCCCACTCCTAACTGGGTAAAATGCCTTCATTCTCCATCAAACGCTGATGCCATGGTGATCCCCACTGTCAGCAGGAAGAGATACTCGGAGCATGTGTAACAAGGTGTCTAAAAATGACATTTCTGTAGTAAATATATTTTATTATGTAGTGTCCATCTGTGACTGTTAAAAATTTATCAGAAAGTTTATTGTTGAACATTTGCCAAAGAGATCTGTTTGGTCAACAATTAATGACACTTAAAGGATGTTGATTAGTAGAATAAATGCTATCCTTGCTGATACATTCAGAAACCCCTTCTGGCTCTGGATCTGTGTCAGGTCAGCAACCTCCAGCCCCCTCTCCCAGGCTCCTCAGTGATCACAGACCTTGTGATGGGAAAAGAGCCTGGAGCAGCACGGATGCCGCAGATGGCAACTGCAACGTCTGTGTCTCTAACCTTCCTTCTGCTGTCCAGAGATCAGCCACAAAAGGCCAGGAGCATGGCCCTTCCCGTGTGCTAGCCCCTTCTTGTGAACTTTCTGGCTATTTTCTGTCTCTCTTTGCCCCAGCTTGGCCTCTGAGCAAGCAGCTCACTTTAAACTGACATTCACGCCCAGCACGCTGGGTGTCCTCAGCCAACCACCTTGGCCAGAGGGGCCTTCCCAACTCAGTGAGGGACGGAGGAGAGTCCACTGTGAAATGGTGGAAGCACCTTGCGTGCCTCTGCAAAGTGGGAGAGCCGAGGGATCCCGGGCATCTCTGCAGGGGCAATCTTAATGCCACCCAGTGATCCTGGGGAGGAGGAAGGATGTCAGCATGGCCTGAATGATCGAAATCCAGGCTCCCTCAAGCTCTGGCACTGGAAGTGTGAGAGCAGCAGCCCCTTCTTTTCCTTAAACCCTCTGCCCCCTGAACAGGGCATGCTAAGTTTCAAAAAGAGCAGAGGAGAAGACGGAGAGGAGGGGAGAGGTGAGGAGGAGAGGGTTTTGACTCTAAGATTTTTTTCTCAGTTTGGTTTCCTTTCCTGAAATTTGTGATATTGGCAACCCTAATACCGAGCTCCTAGAACATTCTCTTTCTGGATATTTCAGCATTGAGACTATGACTGTGTGACGTCTTAAAAGCTTTCACTTCACAGCCAACAGATTCTAACATGAAACGAGCTACACTGGTAGCCCTGCAAGTTCTAAACTAAGAGTAAAATGTGTTTATCTCCTCTTCCCTTGGAGCCATGCGGCTAAGACAGTGGTGCCGAGTGCTCTCCTGCCTCAGGTTCCATTTGCCACCCCCTTTCCTCTGCTGCCATCTCCAACACTAGGAACCAGCACTGTGAGGAAGGATGGTTTGTTTTGTCTTCAAATATTCTCAAAGTTGAATTAGGAGCCAGATTAAGTCATAGAATGACTTAATGAATAATAATGAGCACATTTAATCTATTTAGGGCCTTTTATGTGTGTGTGATTTGTTTGTTTTTGTTTGTTTGTTTGTTTGTTTGAGACAAGGTCTCACTGTCTTGCCCAGGTTGGAGTGTAGTGGTGCAATCTCACCTCATTGCAAACTCCACCTCCCAGGCTCAGGTGACTCTCTCACCTCAGCCCCTTGCATAGCTGGGGCCACAGGTGTGCACCACCACACCCGGCAGATTTTTTTGTACTTTTTGTAGAGACAGGGTTTCACCATGTTGCCCAGGCTAGTCTCAAACTCTTGGGCTCAAAGTAATCCATTGGCCTCAGCCTCCCAAAGTGCTGAGATTACAGTCATGAGCCACCACACCCGGCCTAGGGTCTTTTCTCTACTGAGACTTTTATGCGATTGGAATGGAGTGAAATGAGAACACGTCACTCACTTTGAAGGGTTATGATAGCTACTTTCGATCTCAGAAATTTAAAAATAATTAAAAATAGACATTTTGGCTTTAGGACTTCTTGTTTAAAAAATATCTACCTGTTATGCCTCCCTAATCCATGTAAGTCCATGGAGGCCATCCAAGTCTTCCAGAAACTTAATCCAGTAATTGAATGCAGCAGCCATCGGTTTCCCAGTGCCAAACTCATTACTAGACTGGCAGATGAGAATGCCACAGATCGAGCTGCTCTGTGCTCAATCCGGCTCTCAGGCCACATCCTGCTAAATTCGAGGTGAGGAGATTCATTCCAGATTGACTATACTCCCCTACCACCGGTCAGAGTTTGAAATGAGGCATCCTTGTTAAAATTTAGACAGAAACATTGTGAACCAGTCTAACCAAGAGGTGCTGCTTTGAATAGGAGGAGAAAGTGGGGGGAAAGGAGACGGGGTCAGGGAAGGACGAATATGGCACAGAAACGATTTCTAGAAAGCTCAGAGGAATCCAGATAAAATGCAAGAAAATGTATTTCAGTGTTCCAATTCTTCATACTTCAATCTGCCTTAAAAACTCCTCGGATCCCAATGTGACTTCCTTAGTGAGCGACAAAAGATGGTTTTGTTTTTTCCTCTTAACTTCCAGGCTATAAAATGGTGCAGGCACTAACAGCTCCACGGCCCACAGAGATGAACCAATGGCCCTGTTGAAATATCATCGTGGAAATGTCACAGCTTACGGGAGTGTGTTATTCCATTTAAATTGGGATGATGAGAAAGGTACTGTCATTTTCCTTGTTTAGGGAGTACTCATTTGCATATTTCTCAAATTTCAAGTAATAATGAGCTGGGTTTTATATTTGATTTACATCATTTAAGAGGAACAAGGACAGCCTTAAGTGGCCCAGGGCCAGCAGCTCACTGACTGATGCGGCTCCTTCTGCGTCTGGCAATGAGCTACTCCCTCCAGCTAATGGCTCAGTGGATGCAGCCTAAGCATCCATCATAGGAGCATTCCTCAGGCTGATGAGCCAGCTCAAGATGGACAGTTTTCTGATACAGGCAGCCAGGAGAAAGGAACACACTTCTCCGCAGCCAGCACATGTTGCATGGCCCACATGCTGGTCTGTTGATTCAGGGCACACTAGTGTAGCGATGGTAGCATCTCAGAGACAACTGAGAGAGCTCATCAACCTTATTATCCCATGGGTTTAAGGAGCCGTTACTGTCACCTGAGTAGAAGCTCAGCATTCAGGTTGGGGGAGCAGGCCCTTTGGAGTCTTCCCGAGACTGGCAATATTGCCTTTACTGTTACTACAGTGTCTCCTACGAGAAAAAGACACCGTTCTAGATGCCAACACTGTTAAAGTTGAGAGCTAGACAAGGTTCAGGGAGAAAATCAATATGTATGTCACTAATTTATATAAGAAGAAAAACTTTACAGTAGATAAATGGGTGAAATCAGAGTCATTAATGGGGCAGAACAGGGATCCCCTTCAATGGTTAAAATGCAAGGAAAAGCTCGAATCATTTTGGAGTCACATTGTGATTGCCAGTCTGCACTTCTGAAGCTGTGACACAGCTCTGAGGCTGAGGCTGAACCACGTGGTATGCAGAGTCCCAGGTCAGCACAGGGGTCTCCTCCTCAGCTTAGTTGTGGGGCCTTGGGGAAACGGATTTTCTCCGATGCGACTTTGATTACCTGCATCTAGCCCCCTATGACAAGTATTATGATGAAAAGGTCCTCAAAAGTGAGGTTAAGCCTGAACCTGTTTGTTCACAAAGGGTCCTTAGTATAAAGCATTGGATTTTTGTGATGTGTATGACCACGTAGAGAAAAATACGCTGCTTAACAGTTGTGCAACCTTATAGTTGAAGACCGATTTTGGACATAAGAAGATAAAAAAGGAGGTTTAAAGTAATTCTGATAATTTTACTATACAAGATATATGCTCAGCAGAAAAGCTAAGGAACATGAGGGTTCAACTGGCTGAGATTCAATTCCAGAGAAGTTAGGAGCTTCTATGCTTTTTCAAAGATCTTGGTATTGCTGAGATATAGGTAGCCAATTAAAACGCATCTCTAAGTAAAAGGAGGAAATACAATAAACCAATCTGTCTTGAAATAGAAATTGGATCAAAGGACACACAGAGTGAGTAAATTTTAGGTTAGATGATAGTCAGATAAAGCTATGAATATGATAATTCTAGTTCTGTGCAAGCATCCATGAGAGAGGGATGTGGTGAGCAATGCTTTGAAGACACCATGGCCTTTGCAGTTTATACTCTGTGCATCCACCACAATGGAGAATGGGAACAGCAGTCCTCTAATCAGGTCGATAAAGAAAACGTGGAAATAAGAAAGCAGGAAGATACTACCCTCTAGCTTGTGCTTTATATAGGCAGAGCATGAGAGAGAGAGAGAGAGAGAGAAGGGGAGAGACAGAAAAGGTTTGAGTAATGAAGCTGCTAAACAGGACACCTCAGAGAGGGGCCAGGGTACAGCCATCCTGATCACACCTCTTTACCTTGCATCTCCTGCTGTGCTCCCTTTGGCTGAGCCCAACAAGAAGCACAGAGCACATGAAGCCTAATGATGCAGTCCATACTGCAGATCAGCTTCCTGGGGCATGGGGCAGGGAGCAAAAGTGGGACAGTGCAATTGATAAGGCAAATGGAAAATACTCAGCACAATGTCCAACCAAGAGAGGTAAGTCTTTCATGGTTGCACTGTATTTGAAAGACAGTTGACATCAGAACTTCATTTTGTCCCCTCAATGTCCGTTCCAAAGACTGGCATTAGCTAGTGCTGGATTAACATTTGAAGAGATGTATAAGTGAGTGAGTGGATGAAAGGCTCAAGCAATGGGTGGATGAAGGGACAATGGATAGATGGATGGATGAAAACATGAATGGATGGATGAAAAGAGGAATAGATGGATGGACAGAAGGTTGGATGGGTGTGTGTATGGAAGAAAGGATGGGTGAAAAATCATTGAATTGGCTTATGAAGGGAGGATTAGAGAGAAAGATAGGTGATGGATGGATGAGTGGATGGATGAATGGGTGGATAGATGGATGCATGGACAGATGAATGAATGAGTTGACGGATAGGTGGATGGATGGATGGGTGGATGGATAAATGGATGGATAAGTGGATGGATGGGTGGATGGATGGATGGATGGATAGATGAATGGACAGATGGATGGGTGAATGGATGGATGGATGGACGGGTGGATGAATGGATAGATGGGTAGGCAAATGGGTGGGTAGATGGATGGATGGATGGATGGATAGATAGGTCAGTGGATGGGTGGATGGATGATGGATGGATAAATGGATGAATGATGGATGGATGAACTGATGGATGGGTGGATGGATGGGAAGATGGACGGATGAAAAGATGGATGGATGCTTGGGTGGATGGATAAGTAGATCAATGGGTAGATGAGTGGGTGAATGATGGATTGATGGATGGATAAGTGGATGGATGGGTGGATGAATTGTGGATGAATGGATGCATGGATGGATGGAGTGATGAGTGAGTGGATGGATGGATGGATGGATGAGTAAATGGGTGAGTGGATGGATGAATGGGTGGATGGATGGATGGATGGATGGATGGATAGATGAATGGACAGATGGATGGGTGAATGGATGGATGGATGGACGGGTGGATGAATGGATAGATGGGTAGGCAAATGGGTGGGTAGATGGATGGATGGATGGATGGATAGATAGGTCAGTGGATGGGTGGATGGATAAATGGATGAATGATTGGATGGATGAACTGATGGATGGGTGGATGGATGGGAAGATGGACGGATGAAAAGATGGATGGATGCTTGGGTGGATGGATAAGTAGATCAATGGGTAGATGAGTGGGTGAATGATGGATGATGGATGGATAAGTGGATGGATGGGTGGATGAATTGTGGATGAATGGATGCATGGATGGATGGAGTGATGAGTGAGTGGATGGATGAATGGGTGAGTAGATGGATGGATGAGTGGATGTAGGTATGTAGGTATGTATGTATGGATGGATGGATAGATGGACGGATGGGTGGATGAGTAGTTGGGTGGATGGATGGGTGGATGCATGGATGAGTGGATGAATGAATGGTAGGTGGATGGATGAGTGGATAAATGGGTGGATGGATGGATGGGTGGATAGATGGATGCATGGACAGATGAATGAATGAGTTGACGGATAGGTGGATGGATGGATGGCTGTGTCTGCTTTGAGCACATGTCCATCTGCTCGCTGGAAAGCGACATTTGTGATGGTACCATTCTGAACTCTATTTGTGGGTTTTTGACACTGCCTGGATATGTTCTGGCTTTCACCAGGGAGGATTTACGCAACTCACAGTATGATGGGGGTCTCCTTATTAAAGATATTAAGATATTTTAAGTTTATATTTTGTAAATTGACAAATACAGTAATTAATTTGTAATTTCCTCTTTTAAATAAATCGCTAAGTGCTGAATGGTCATTGTTGAGCAAGATAACTTGGTCGTGAGAACGTGCCTCTGAACAATTCTAACATGTGATATTTTTGAATATTAAATTGTTTTATGAAACTATATCATCAAATTTATGACTGCAGTAAAACGATTAAAATCAGTAAACTAGGAAACACTAATATTGAAATAGAATTAAGAGAGGAGCATAAAATTATAATAATTTGGCAAATTTGCCTAAAGATGATCTTCACCACATTCATAAATTATAATCATTCATTCAAAATTGTCTAAACGCATTGTAATGTGTCCATATTTAGAAAGCAATAATAAAATTAAAAAGTAGATATGATTTGTCCATTTGGCTTTTTATTTATATGCAAAAAAATAGTCAACCTACACAATGAGTGCAAGTATAGAGTATCTGAAAATGAAATTCTGGAACCTTCTCTTATATTTTGTTATTTAGAAAAAAACAAGAAAATAATAAATATATTATCTTCATTTGAAGGCAAAAAATTAAAAGCATCTATCTCAAAAATTAATTTTCAAAATCTGTTCTGATTTTGATTGTTATTGTTTGGTTTTCTATACACATTCTGTTGTAAAAGTAAACAAATGTGTCATTGAAAATTATTTGTCAATACTCCCACTTCTTTTTCCTCAAAATTACTTTATTACCCAACATAATTGGGTACTGTATAATACCTGTGAAAAGAAAAAGTCAAAATGCTTCCTTCATAAAGTGAAGGTTAATAAAGATTACACTTGAACGTACAATAAAATCTTTAGTACAATACATATTCAGACCTAAAACTTCATTTAAGGGGAGAAATAAAGAGAGAAAGATTACTTAAATTTATTCCTTTAACTAATACCATATAGACACTTAGAAAAATGTATCCAAGAGCCTAACGAACTAACGGGGTTACTAAGATGATAAATAACCCGAAATGTGTTTCCCATTAAACTGTTCCAGGCAGCTCTACTAAATCTTGTCCCACCATTTAAATCATGACCGGAGGTGTTCACATAAATGTCATGCTCTTACCGCTGACCTAGATTTTTACCAAAAAAAAGTGTTCTAAAATTAAAATAAAAGTATCTGTCAATTTTTAAAGATTATGTGGAAGGGGAAATGGGTAGGTTGAAAATCATAAAGACTCATTACAAGCATTCAAATGCTGAGGCCAGCCACTCACTCAAGAGATTATTATTTTTTAAGGGTTCATCTGTTTTCCAAAAAAGTGAACTTAAGAAACAGTCTTTAATTTCTCTTTCAGATCTGTACGCTGTGTATAAGGAAGGCAAGTACATGTTCCTAAAGAATAAGTGTAAAGTGTAAAAATACAGCATATAGACTTCAGAGATTTTTAACACAACTAACTCAATGTGGCATTATTTAAAAATGGACTTGCCTGGACATTCTGCTGTTGATGTCATAGATGTGACCTTGGTGCTGCTCTGAAATGTATTCATCGCCTCCTCCTCACTTGTACAGCAGGCAGAGTTCAACTGATGCCCATGATCTCTTCACTCAACCAGATGTTCTCTTGGCAAAAACACTGATGGGTCCAATGAAAATGAGAGTAAATGTCACCAAGGTCACTGCTTAATCACAGGATGATGGTATTCTTCTATATCGCAGGCCTCAGACACAATTCCTGGACCACTGACAAACCTCCCCCTTCCTCTTGAAAAAGAACATGAACAAATAAGTGATGTGTGTAAAAAATGTATCATTCACTCCAACTAAGTAACTATGTGAATTATGTGTGTATTTCAATGTTTCTTTTAAATAACAAATTGTGACCTGTGATAATGACAAATTGAGTCTATGATGGCAAAAGGGTGCATATATATGTGCTTATGTATGTGTATTTTTGCATATGTGTTAACATGTGTACACATATATGTGCATGAATGTAGGCCCAGGTATGTGTAGAGTTGTGTATGCATTTGTTTTAATGAAGAAGGGTAAATATGTGCATGTATGTGAGTATGTGTGGTTGGCACATTTCTGTGTATGTGTGTTCATGCTCTTGTTTGCATGTGTACATGTGTATGTGTGTTTATGCTCATGTTCGCATGTGTACCTTATGTGTATGTGTGTTTATGCTCATGTGTACCTTATGTGTATGTGTGTTTATGCTCATGTGTACATTATGTGTATGTGTCTTTATGCTTATGTTCATGTGTGTACATTATGTGTATGTGTTTATGCTCATGCTTGCATGTGTACATTATGTGTATGTGTGTTTATTCTCATGTTCATGTGTGCACTTTATGTGTATCTGTGTTTATGCTTATGTTTGCATGTGTACATGTGTATGTGTGTTTATGCTCATGTTCATGTGTGTACATTATGTGTATGTGTTTATGCTCATGTTTGCATGTGTACATGTGGATGTGTGTTTATGCTCATGTTCACATGTGTATGTTATACGTATGTGTGTTTATGTTCACGTGGGTACTTTACGTGTATTTGTGTGTGTTGGTATGTGCATGTGCACCTAAATGTCTTCATGTATATTCATGTGCTTATGTATGCTTGCAAGTGTGCCTGTGTTCATGCGTGTGCATAGGTGTGCACTTGTGTATATTCACATGTCTTGTAAATATGTGTTTGTATGTGTACATATGTGTGCATGTATGCACCCACTACTGCTATAAACATCTTCACAGCCTAATCAGAGCTTTAGTTTCCTGGAGCCCTCTCTTGCATAAATAAGCCAAAGACCTCCTCCCCTTTGAGCTCATTGTAGAGAGTCTATTTCGTGCCTCCACTCTGCTCCAAATAAAAGTTCTAAAACTAGTTCTTTTAAGAAAGTCTTACCCTCTAGGGCTTGCCTGTGTTTCTGACTGCACGCCAAAGTAGCCATAACTTGCAGGGAAATGAGAGAACTGCCCTCTCCCTGCCTGGGCCCCACAGTCCCTTGGCCAAACTCCCTCAGTCCTGAGAGCCCTGGCCTCTGCCACAGCATAGACCACCCATGACAGCCGACCCATCTTCTCACCAGCAGGTTCAGATGGCCGTTGCCAAAACTGAGGCATGCCCTTGACTGTGATGAAACGTCCCTTTCTTTAAAGCAAGGGTTGAACTCTGAACATACCCTAGGTCAAAACCACTGGTGCTTCCCCAATATAGATCCTTCACTACAGTCAAAGTTCAAAGAGTTCAGATGAAGAATTAAAACCATCATGCTGAATAGACAGCATTATTACTCATATCAGGTTTATTATGCTACAATTTGTTAACATTTCTCTTTTCATAAGGAAAAGGAGTCCATGAATCAACATAGTAAAATTAGGGGTGGCATGAAGTCAGAGAAGAGGGGGCTTGGCAGAGTCTCCTACACGTGGGCCCCCCTGGCTCTCACTGAATTCGCATATGGTGCAAAAGTGCCCGTCCTGTCTCCAGGAAAAAGAATTTTTAAAAATATGATATTCCAGGAAAAGTAATTTAAAAATATGATACTGTTAGAAAAGAGACGTAGGAATCAAGTCTTCCCTTACAACTTATTCTGAAATATGTATCTCCCTAATGCAGGGAAATAATTCGATCTTCACAACTGAAAACTTTGAGCCTAAGGAAATTTTAAGATGAGCTCCAAGTGTCCAATAGTGGTTATTAAAAATTCTTAAAAATGTGTCAGTGTGACTTGGCCTTAGTGTGTATTCATAAATGACACTCAGTCTACTTCCAAGAAAGGTGTGCAGTGGACTACAGATAAAAATATACAGGCTGGGCAAGGTGGCTCATGCCTGTAATCCCAGCACTTTGGGAGGCCGAGGCAGGTGGATCACGAGGTCAGGAGATGGAGACCATCTTGGCTAACACGGTGAAACCCCATCTCTACTAAAAATATAAAAAATTAGCCGGGCGTGGTGGCAGGCGCCTGTAGTCCCAGCTACTCAGGAGGCTGAGGCAGGAGAATGGTGTGAACCCGGGAGGCAGAGCTTTCAGTGAACCGAGATAGCGCCACTGTACTCCAACCTGGGTGAAAGAGCAAGACTCCGTCTAAAAAAAAAAAAAAAAGGTATACATATAGGGCATCTACAATCACCCACAGCTAGCCCTGTACCTACTAACACAAGTGAATGCTTTCCCATTAAGTTCAGAAACAATACATGGATTCCATTCTCACCACTTCTATTCAATATGGTACTGGAAATTGTAGTCAGGGCAATTAGGCAAGAACACGAGGTAGCAACCATCCAGATTTGAAAGGAAGAAATGAAACTAGGCTTGCAGATGATGTGCTCTTGTGTACAGAAGAGCCTAAGAAATCCACCAAGAAACTGCTAGAATTAATACACAAGTCTGGTAAGACTACAGGAGACTGTCTCTATACAGTAACAATGAACAAACTGAAAATGAAATTAAGAAAACAATTCCATTTATAATAGCATCAAAAAGAACATAATATTTATAAATGTAACAAAAGAAGTGGAAAACTCACTCTCTGAAAACTACAAAACGTTATTGAGAGAAATTAAAGACAAACAAATGGAAAGACATCTTATATTCACAAATTAGAAAAGTTAATATTGTTAAGATCACGATACTCTCCAATTTGATCTATAGATTTGGTGCAATCCTTATCAAATTCCCAGCAGAATTCTTTGCAGAAATTGACAAGCTAATCCAAACATTCATGTCCCGTGAAATTCAAGGGACCCAGAATAGTCAAAATAGAAGATAGTTGGAGGACTCACAATTTCAAATTTCAAAACTTAACTATAAAGCTACAGGTATCAAGATAGTGTGGTACTAGCATAATGACAAACTTATAAATCAATGGAATAGGATTGAGAGTCCAGAGATAAACTCATGCATTTATGTCCAATTAATTTTTGGCGAGAGGGCCACAAATGGTGCTGGGACACCTGAATACTCACATGCAAAAGGATGAAATTGAAACCCCACCTCAGACCATATGCAAAAATTAACTCAGAGTAGATCAAAGACCTACAATGAACCCTGGTAGAAAAACAAAAAGGCACATAACTGAATTTAAAAATTGAGAAAGTATATAAACGGAGATTTATCCAAAGAAGATAAGTGAATGGCTAATAAGCACATGAAAATATGTGCTACATGGTTAACTCAAATCAAAGCCGTGAGATACCACTTCCCACTCAATAGGATGGCTATTTTAAAAAGTTCCACTGAGTAGTTTGCAAATATTTTCTCCCATTCTGTAGGTTGCCTCTTCACTTTGCTGATTGTTTCCTTTGATATGCAGGGTTTCTTCAGTTTGAAATAATCTTATTTGTCTATTTTTGTTTTCATTGCCTGTGCTTTTGAGGTCTTCCCCACCACACACCAAAAAAAAAAAAAAAAAAAAAAAAATTTGCCCAGACAAATGCCCTGAAGTGTTTCCCCAGTATTTTCTTCCAGTAGTTTTATAGTTTCAGGTCTTCCTTTGAGTCTTTACTCCATTTTTATTTGATTTTTGCATATGGTGAAAGGGTCTCATTTCATTCCTCTGCATAAGGATATCCAGTTTTCCCAGTACCATTTATTGAAGAGACTATTTTTTCCCACCTGTAAAGAAAGCCAAGTAACATCAAACATTTTTAATTAGCAAAAAAAAAAAAAAGAAAGGAAAAGAAAAAGAAAGAAAAAAAAAAAGAAAGCATTGTTAAGCATGTGGATACATTAAATTCCTTTTACACTGCTAGTGTGTGAAACGATCAGCCACTTTGGAAAAGGCCATTCCTCAAAGGTGAAACCCAGAAATTCCTTCCCAGGCATACACTCAGTGGAAATGAAAAACACGTGTTCATATAAAACCTTTGCACTCATTTTCACAGCAGCATTATTTACAATAGTCACAATGTGGAAACCGCTCAACCGTGCATCAGCGGATGAAGATGCACAGAGTGCTCTCGCCGCACAGCGGCATGTGATTCAGCCCCAAGAAGAAAGGAGGCGCTGGCGCTGGAACACGGGTGAACCTTGAAAACTGTGCCAAGCAAAAGAAGCTAGTCACGAAAGACCATGGATTGTTCGGTTTCATTTATACAAAAGGTCCAGAATAGGGCAATTCTGCAGAGCCAGAAAGTAGATGAGTGGTTGCCAGGGACTGGGAGGTGCAGAATGGGGTAGCGGAGAGATTGGGGTGGCAGCTAACGGGTATGGGGTTTCTTTTGGTTATAACGAAAATGTCCTCGGCCGGGTGCAGTGGCTCATGCCTGTAATCTCAGCACTTTGGGAGGCTAAGGCAGGAGGATCACGAGGTCAGGAGTTCGAGACCAGCCTGGCCAACATGGTGAAACCTCGTCTGTATTAAAAATACAAAAATTAGCCAGGTGTGATGGCATGCACCTGTAGTCTCAGCTACTCGGGAGGCTGAGACAAGAGAATCTTTTGAACCCAGGAGACGGAGGTTGCAGTGAGCCGAGATCACACCACTGCACTCCAGCCTCGGTGACAGAGCGAGACTCCATCTCAAAAAAAAAAAGAAAAAAGAAAATGTCCTAAATTTGACTGTGGCAATGGTTGCACATATCTGTGGATACACTAAAACACATTTATTTGTACACTTGAAATTTGTGAATGTATAGAATGTAAATTATACATAAATCAATAGTACTTTTTAAAACAAAAAATGTGTATGTGTGAATAATTTTTTTAGTTAGGTAATTGCAATATGAGGAAATAATTGGATAATTATCGCAAAATATGTCTCTGTAGTTATTCTATTTAAATATTAAATTTGGAACTCACCGTCTTGGCCTTCGTGACTCAAAGGGAAATCATTCTTCCTGTCCGATTCAGGGAAAATAACATGCCACTGGGGAAGTATCACTTTCCTCCTGCTAAATTCTAGGGCAAATTGTGAGTTGTGAAATGGGGAAGGGTTCCACCAGTTTTACAGAAGAGCCGTCTGATGATGTCCTTGGCTGACCTGTTGTACATGGGCCCCTAGCATGAAACCGTCCTCAACTCTATTTCTGGGGATAGCCGGGCCCTCCATGTGGGGCCGATACTCAGATGACACTCCTGTGGAGTGCTGGGCTCAGGGCATGGAGGATGCAAGGGGCTGATGGGCTTGCAAAGTTATGCCTCTGCAGGCACAGGAGTGCCTGTGAGGGAGGCCACGCGTGCCGGGGCCTGTAAACCAAAGGCATGGGTCTCATCTTGACCCAGAAGATTTCACATGAACATGTTGGGTGAATTCCCTTTTATTTTCACCTTCAAGGTGGCAATCCAGTACTAATTTTCAGGAGAAATGTGTGTGAGTGGGTCGGGGAGACGGGGGCATGGACACTTTTGAGAAAGATGCTGTGTGTACAATTTTGTTGCTACACAGATTTTGGCAAGGAAGGAAAGAGAGAAAAAGAGAGGGAGGAAGGAAGGGAAGGAGGAAGAGAAGGAGAAAAAGAGGAAGGAAAAGAAAGAGAAAACTTATAGCTCCCTTCCATTGCAATGGAAAGTTGCATAATAACGGCAAATATTAACTGAGTAGCGTGTGAGGGGCTGTGCTAAGAGAGCCCGTCAATGAATGACTTTGTGCATCTTTCACAACAACCCCATACGGCTAGACTCACATTATCCCACCCTGAGGATGAGAGAACCAGGGCCACTGAGCAGGGTAGGGGCCAAGGTCTCAGGCTCCAGGGCACGCAACCTTCCCCAGGTCACTGAGCCGACTTGTGCCCCTGGCCTCCTTTCTGTTTTCATTAGAAGTCTTTCCCCAGTTTCTGTGAGTCCCAGTGTCTTTCGGAATCTCTTCTTTGCACCAGATTCTGGCTACCCATTAGATGTGTTAGATAGATGCCAACAAAGAATGCAGTTGAGATCCAAAGTGATTGTCAAGTTACTTGAGACAAAAGCCTTCTCAGGGACTGGGGTGATATTATTACTAACAAGAGGATGCATGACCAAGAAAAATGTGATCTTTACAATCTGCAACTGGAGTCCTGGGATCTCCTCTTGGTCCCCACTCATCAAAGAGCACCATGCTCCTACCATCGTGTGGGTGATGCCCCCGCAGGCTGGACTTCCTAAAGCAAGGCACAGGCACAATCCATACATCCACCCTCACGAGGAAGACACTGTGTGTGCGTCTGTGTCTGTGTGTGTGTCTGTGTGCCTGGTGTGCTGTTGAAAGATAATAACCTAATCCTCAGAGTGGTATCACTGAGGAAATGACAGTGTTGCCTTCAGTAAGAGAGGGGCTGGAATTATGAAACACTTGGTAAAATACAGAGAGGACCTGGGCCATTTGTGCAGCAGGTTTGGGGCATGATTAATGAAAATGACTGGGTTAATATGCCTTGTGATGAATAGCTTTCATGCAGCCTCATCTTTCATTACGTTCCCTGGCAGCAGGCTATTAATAGTGGCTGAGCTTCAACTTGTTATTTCAAACATTTCAGGCACAAATAATAGAAGATTTCCAATTAAAAGGGATAATCTCCCTTCAGAAGCAAAGTAGTAAGCACGGTGAATAATTTAAAAAGCTTTGGGGATATAAAGATTTATTCTATCTCCCCCTAAGCAATAAGTCGGCTGCTTTGATTAACAATTTAAAAATAGAGGACGAGGAGGCACGGAGAAGTTGTGAGACGTGGTCTTTTGTTCACGATTTTTTATCATCACTGCTTTTCCAAAATGTTGTCATTACATAAAACATTATTTCAATTAGTTTTCTACAAACCCCCCAAGTCATATTCAATAAGTTTTTACTGATATAGAAAATAGGAAGTAGGCAACAGGAAAAAAATACACGGTTACTGAGAAAAACAGCAAATACCCTCTGGCTTTCAGATGCTTAAAACTGTATTTGAAGTCTTTATTGGTTTACCATTTAGGATAATGATACATTTTGATTAAACACAACAGTGTGGACAAGTATTAGGACTCCTATCGAATCCTATCTACTCATACAGATTTATCTAATAAGTATTTCTGGGAAGTATAATTTGGTTTTTACTCCTAGCATGAATTCAGAATTAATATATTTGAAATTTCAGAGCCATTGTCTAAATGATTCCCCATTTCTATCTTCATAAAGAATTTGATAGTCCTAGACACAATATGAACATCAAATCTGGACTTGAAAGAAATTCTGGAAGACTGAACTGGAATGAGTAGATGGCAGGTGAGTTTTCCATCAGCCTCCTGATAATTTCTAGGATAATATCAGTTAACAGAAAAAAGGTGGCTGGTTAAATGCAGTAAGGAGAAAAAGGCCTCATTTTCTCTGCAGAAATTCATTACTTGCACCCAGGGGACTCCTGGATTTAGTGAACTTCTGCAGAAATAGTTTCTAGCATCTATTTTTAGTTGTTATCAAGCCCATCCCTAAGCAGGCTGTACTTTCCTATATTAACAGAACATGTTCCCCTGTCCAAACCATGTTTAATTTGAATAATATTCAAGATTCTATCGGGAATCTAAATAGGCCTCTATAATTTGGGTTCGCTTGGTTCCCTTGGCAATAGGTTTTGAAGAGCGCTGGTAAATGGGAGTGCGCAGGGATCGCATTTGGGGAGGGCAGCATAAAAGGGACATGTAATAAGCGTTCGCGTAGACCGAGCTCTCCAAATGCGCCAGCAGCTGCCCCACGCACGTTGCAGGGTTTCCTTCCTGTAATTCTCACGACAATCTTCTGGGCGAGGTCCCACTGTCAATCTCCATTTTCCCAGGTACAACTGAGGCCACAGGAGCTCCAGAGACAAAGCAAGCAAGCGCAGGGCTGGGACCCTAACCCGGCTTCCCTGCTGTCCAAGCCAAGCACAGGGGCCATCACAGGGGTCTGAGAGCAGGAGCATCCCAGCTCTGGACCGTGCCCTGTATGTTCATTATCTCCTGCAGTCCTGCAAACACGCTGGGCTGCTGTTGTTCTCATTAAGCCCACCAGACAGAGAAGAAGACAGAGAGTCAGACAGGAGAAGCAACTCAATCACGGTATGCAGCCAGAAACTGCTGGACCCCAGGTGCGCTCCCAGGTTTGCCAGGCTCAGAGCCACCTTGTCAACACTTACGCCAGCCACAGGTGTGGGCCCAGAAACAGAATTTACTTGAAGAAGAGGATCTCAGCTGTGGAATCAAGCCAGCTGTTCCAGGAAAGGCCCAAGGTGCGCAGTGTTGGCGCAGGGGCAGGTTGGGAAGAGGCATGTCAGAAGCTGGGCCTGCAGCCTGGGGGGTGTTTCCTGGGATGCTGGCAGACAGTTGCTGGGCAGGCAGGCAGGCCCTATCTACAGAGGTTCTCTGGAGCTGCGCTTGGGGGACCCCACGGCCCCTCACTCCACCAAACACAGGGGTGCAGGGAGTGTTGCCTGGGTCCTGCCAGATGTGCCCGGGAGGCCTCAGACCTGCTGGCACCTGCGTCTGAACGTCCTGCCTCCAGATAACATGGAGTCTCTGGGTCAAAATCTTTCCTCGCTGCTGAGGACCTACTTCAGCATCTCTTTGGAATAGTCTCGTGAACCAAAAGATAAGGTGGTGTATGGGTGTTGGTCTTCATGCCCACGGTTCTTGGGTGTTCAATGGGATGCTTTTATGAAAAGACCTTCCCCACTTGCATGTGCAGAAGCTTCTGGAGAGGAGCCAGGAGTCCTGGTTTGCAGAAAGCATTGCTTCTGCCAGGTGGACATGATGGCAGGGTGGCATGGGATTCCCTGGATTCTCCGGTGGAATTACAGCCCACAAATCCTGAAAACCTGGAAGCGTGGCTGAGATCGCCTCTCTTGTGTCTCTTGTATAAGGCACTAATTTCATCCGTGAGGGCCCTGCCTTGTGGCCTACTCCCCTCCCAGAGGCCCCACTCCTCATACCGTCTCCTTGGGAGTTACAGTTTCGATATGTGAATTTGGGGGATGACACACACATTCCATCCATAGCAGTCACCCGGACCGTGATCAACGGTTTGGAGTTTGTGGTAAGACCAGTAGGAAGGAGAGCACAGTATGACTGATGGGCTGATATCCTCTGGGCTGTGTTATGGAGGAGAGACCTCGGGGCGGTGCAGCAGGCCCTGTATGCCTGTCCTCTGTCTCAACGCTGCCTTCTGCTCTGCCCATCCCTCAGCAAGGGGCAGCTTCATGGGCTCCGTCCCCACCTGGTGCCACCTGACAGCTCCCGCCTCCTGCCTCTCACCGCTGAAGAGCCTCCCTGTCAAGCCTGGGGCATGAAATGTCACAGGAGCCCCTCTCCCTATCAGCACTCATCCACCCATGACCCGAGCCTGTGAGGCAATCGAGGCACCGCAGGGCATGTGCTGACCCAGGGCACCTCTGCACTGCCCCTACCAGCCTGACGCACGATCCCGGATGAGGCCCTCAGATACCCCGGAGGAGGCCTCTCGGGAGCAGGCAGGAGGATGCAGGGTCCTCCCAGTGCAGCTGACCACAGAGCCCACAGCTTCCCACTCTTCCTGTTGCGTTCCCTTTAACCCTCACCCTGTTTCCCAAAACTGCACCCCTAAAACCAGGTAGCAGACTCTGATCTCTGGGAGCACGGGCTGGGGCAGACAGCAACAGTGGAGTCAGGGACAGGGTGGGGCCGTGAAGGCGGCCCGGGGATGCAGAATGGCAGCAGAGAGCAGGCCTCTCAGCGGCTGCCGTCCCAGCCTGTCCAGCCACTATCTCTTTCCCAAAACTTCACCTTTGACCGTTTCCCTCCGTCATGAATGCTGCTTTGCAGATTTCAGCTGAATTGAGCCTTCCAGAGACGCTTTGTCTGGCTCTGCACACGGACCCAGGAGCTCCCTCCCCTGGAGCCCTCTGAGTAGCGCACTGTTTTTGCCCTCTTAGCACAGATGACAGTTTGCAATTAAACACTGATGCATGCCACTGTGAGTTTCAGGTCTCCCTGGCTGGCATCTCCAAGGCTGTGAGGAGAGGGGCCCTACCTGATGCCCCACACCAACACAGGGTGGGGCAGGTGGACGCCTGGCAGATCAGGGGTCACCAAAAGAAGGAGCAAAGGGGGCCAAGTGGCGTCCAACGTAGTCCCAGAACCTGCACAGTCAGCCTGCGGCCCAGCCATAGAGCCCAGCATCACCCTGAAATCAGGCACGGCACATCGGCTGTGGTTTCTGGACTGTGTCATGGGGTCCCGTGTTTTCATGGATGCAATCTTAAACCTGGTTCTAAAACAGAGCTATGATTTTTCCTAGAAATTCAGAGCAACTGGAGGCTCATCCACATCACAGAAACTTTATGAATGCTCAGGCCCGGTGGAAGACGTCCAGAGCCATTCAAGTGTGGGGCTGTTTGAAGCTGATTTTAAAAGAGGGAACCACTGCATGTGCAGCTTCTGCAAAAGCAGGTCCGAGTTCTGTCAGGGACACCTGGCTTCCCATGGGTCCTGGGCCCACGCAGGCAGCCCTTCCAGGACGTCCTTAGCTCTTTCTTCAAGGGATCTCCACAGTGAAGAAAGAATGTGCCCATTTCATTCAGAAACTTTGACCTGGGTGAGGCATGGGGTTTCCTAGGTGACCCCTTCCTTCACCTGCTGGGTCCAGGCAGAATTTTTTTGTCCTTCTCTGCCCCTGTGTTTGACAGCTGCTTCTGCTCTCCTCTTTGTTCCTGTGCACAAGTCACCAAACGTCAGCGTGAATGTTCCCATGTGTACAAATGCACCTGTGCAAAGGCACACAGACACACACACAAACGCACACACTAGCACACAGCAAATCCCCCCTCGGTGTTCTCCTTTAAAATACAATGCCCCCAGTAATTTTTTAGCCCTTTTAGAATGTCAGCAAAAATTGGAGGAAATTTCAGGAAGCTGAATTTACTTTTGTTTTCTCTCCTATGTCTTCTCTCTCTCTCTCTGTCTCCATACCTTGCCTCTTCTTCTTAAATGCTCTTTTAGCAACAGGAATATTATAGCGATTTCGAAGACAGTAGTTGCATGCCAACAAACTCTGTGCTCCTAACTTTCAAATGAAACTGCAAATTGAAAGCTCTCAACTTTTGATTACTAATCTGTTACTAAAAGGAAAAGATTACCAACAAGAACCGAGGTAATTGCCTGAAATAGAAGTTCAGAAATGAATGCAAGGAGATTCTCATCCCCTATTGAGTCTGCCTACATTTTGAACTAAAAACAATTGAGTTCAAATTCAGGTTAAGATTTTAAAACAGTTCAATTATCTCTTTAATTATTTTTCATTTAAGGTACATATTCACTCATCAGTCCTGGTCAGAGTTGGAACTAGAGAAATAATAACTTATAACATAATGTAATAGCCTAATAATTCTACTGGAAGTAGAAACCACAGCTTACATAAAAGTGTATTCCTGTGAGCCGGTAAACACGACCCTTCAGGAGGCAGATGTATTCTGAAATTTCACCTTGCAAGATCTGACAAAATTAATATGCTTCTTGGAATTCCAAAATGTTTAGAGTGCAAGCTTGTACGTTTATTTATGCATGTTGGAATCTGTAACCCACGCATCACAGAGAGGAGTGGATTAGCTTTTATTGGAGCTGGGCAGAGGGAGTACGTAGGACCGAGGATCGATGCAGCGTCACTGCTTCCACCCCGGACACCAGAGCCCCAGGAAGGAGTGAACTGGTCAGATATTTAGGGAGAGGAGGGAGGTCCAAAGGGGGTAAACATGGAAGCAGAAAGATGTGTCAGGAGCGATGGGGATAAACCAGATGAGAGATGGTGGTTGTCTAGACCAGGGAATAGAAAACTGGATGGATTTGCCAAATATGGAGGAGCAGAATTTACAGGACTTGGAAATTGATTGGTGATAGAGGGAATGGGGAATTGAGGAATGAATCAAAAATAATTCCTACAGTTTCAGCATGGTGCTTGGATGAGTTATGGGTGATGTTTCGAGTTACAATGTTGGTGAGAAAATTATGTGCCTCCCCTGTCATCACCGTTATGAGATAATTAATAACCTTTTGATTTAGCAATGCTGCTTTACGAGGTCGTATTTTCCTGTTCCTGAAACACACCAGAGAGTTGTATCTTCTCACACAGTGTGAGAATCGCTTCTGCTATGCAGCTTCTCCACACTCCCACTGCACACTCCACACCTTGCTAAAGGTATTTTCCACACTGCAGCCTAGTGGTCCCTCCAAAAAATACAGGCCAGTCATGGTGGCTTATGCCCATAATCCTAGCACTTTGGGACGCTGAGGTGGGCAGATCACCTGAGGTCAGGAGTTCGAGACCAGCCTGGCCAACATGGCGAAACCCCGTCTCTACTAAAAATACAAAAATTAGCCAGGTGTGGTGGCAGGTGCCTGTAGTCGCAGCTGCTCGGGAGACTGAGGCAGGAGAATTGCTTGAACCCAGGAGGTGGAGGCTGCAGTGAGCCGAGATCACGCCACTGCACTCCAGCCTGGGTGACAGAAAAAACAAAAAAGAAAAGAAAAAAAAAATACAGTTGCACTTACAGCTTCTCCTCTTAAGTACGCTGACCAGGCCCCTGTCTGTTTGCCACCTCTGCATCCCCAGCATGGTCGGTGAGTGGCCCACGAATTTATGTTGACTCCATGAAAATGACTAGAATAGGTTTCTCCATTTTCTGCTAGACTCATCCATTGCCCTTTACATCACTCAGAGAGGACCTGCCATCTACTTTGTACATAGTTATTTGCAGGAGCTTGTCTGTGGTCACCCCTACGGCCATCCCGGCACACACAGTAGGTTCTGAATGCACTTGGAATGTGTGAATTAGCCAGGGTATGGGTGCCACTGAATCCAATAGTGCAATGGCTAAAGAGACTGGTGGACCCAGCCTGGTGATCCAGTAGGTCCACTGGGAGAAGAAGCACCAGGCACAAAGGAGGCCATCATGGGCCACAGGAGAGCAGCCCCCCAGGCAGTCTCTGCAGGGCATGGATACTCCAAGGCTGAGAAAACCTCTAGAGACCGGCCTGGAGCCATCAGGCCATAGGTAGCTGGTGAGATGCCATTGGCTTGCTGCCCACACCCACTGGACTTTACGTACCCAGGTAAAGTACCAGATATTCCCATTCCTGGGGTCTGCCCACAACCACAGACTCACAGGTATTGGGATACAAACACCCCAGCTCCCTCAACTTTCAGGGGATCCCATGGAGCACGTGTTTTACACCATTTTGCAGAGTTCTCCCCATAGGCTCACCTCTGGTCACTGTTGGTGATGGGCTGAGAACACCCCATTCATGGGTTTCTCTCCTTTCCCATCTCAGGTCCCTGCTCCCCCGACAATGCTTGCTTCTTGTAAATAAACTATGTGCACTAGAATGCTTCCCTCAGAGTCTGCCTCTAGAAGATTCCAAACTAAGACACCACTTCAGATGCCATAGAAGATAAGGAAAGACTCGTGGATGAGGGGTGGGGCTACAGCACCCATCTCAGGCAGTCTCCACACAAGAGGTCCTCAAGCTGCCAGGCCTGTCTGCCATGTGCATCTTCTTCACACGAGCCGGTCTGACATCTCAACGTTCATTTGGTTGACTTCATCCTCACACTGTGCTGTGCGGTTTCCCATGGTCCAGGCTCTCCCTTGCCTGGTCTTCAGCCCACTGTGGCTGTGTACAGAGCATGCCACACACTAAGCCTTCAAACCTTACAGCTGCATCCAACTCCCCAGAGATAGGGAGGGATGGGGGCATGCTCTTCCCCTTATCCTGCTCACTACGTCGTCCTCACATTAAAAATCCAGTGACTCATCTGTGATTTCTTGGCTGAGCAGAGCAGGCCATGGGCAGCTTCCGTAAATATAGGAAAGCTCAGGGTAAACCTGTCCACTGGTGTTTTCTCCAGCTGTGCAGCACTCTGAAGTCCTCTGTGGATGGGCTTGGCCAGTCCTCCTGTTTTGAACTGAGGGCTCCCATAGCGCCTGTGTCTGCACTATGGAGCAACCCAACGCCCCTCGAAGGATGTCGGAAGCCTGACTCCCCTTGTGACCTCCAATAAAATGCCGCATATGCAACATCCAAATGAGACCCCACACCCCAAACAAGAAGCCCTTATTCTGGGTCAGACTTAATCTCCAACCTTTCCTTCAACTGGCTACTCTCAGATTAATGGTGATAACTTGAGAGAATTAATCAGTTAATGTTTAATCAGTTAATGATTAATTAATTAGATTAGAATTAATCAGTTAATGATTAACTGATTAATCAGTTAATGTTTCTACAATAATTCACAGTTTAAAAGAAAGTAGCTCTTGAGAAAAAAAAAGAGTTGGAACTCTGACTCCAAATGATCTCTGACCCAGTGGGGCGTGGCTGCTGCCAGGCTCCTTGAGTCTTGGGCATCACCTGGGCAAACACCCTAAGAGATGGACATGTCTCTGTAAGGATGCGTGCTTGTATCCCTTGGTCGTGAGCGCCGCCCCTCTGGGAAACATGACCTTCTACTCTGCAATGCTCAGGGCTGAACATTCCAGGTGTAGATGAACTTGAAAGAACTTCAGATGTTTAGGCAGAAAAAGGAAAGTCACAGAGTAGATGGCATCTCTTTCTAGAGCTGCCCTGTCACATCATCACCCTGCCTGGTGCCCAGGCCAGAAACACAGCCAGCAGGTGGACACTTACATCAGCTGCGAAGTCTCTCTGAAGCTACATCAATTACATTCCCTGCCTGTCCTTCTGGTAAAACTGCTGAAGAAAGAAATGACAGTAATTGCCAAAGCTTGGTTTTGTCAACTCAGGCTTGTTCCCACGATAGCTTCTTTTTTCCTACTTGTAAACACAGCAACTATCTAACGGCATCTTCTTAAACCTCATACGTGATTGCCGTCAAACCCACAAGGAGGTACCCCTCATCTCGGTCTCCTACATCTCGCTGAAGCTGGACTGGTTGACGTGTTTGTTTAGACACTGGTGCTTTGCTTGATTTTCACGAGCCTTCCAATGTCCATAGTCCAGGTGCAGGGAGCTTCTTGGCCAATGTTCCCAGGATGTCCTCTGGGCCACCATACGATCTCCCCTCATTTTCTGAATATTCTGCAAATTTTACCAATGACAAGGTTACTCCCTGCTATCTGAAGACCATTCCCTTAAGTGACAACAGGAGCAAACTCGGAACTGAGGAGAACTTTCATGTACCACCATCTCATCGGTGGCCCCAAACAGGACACTTGAACAGGCATGATATGTTTGCTTGCCTAGAACATTTAGAATCGTGTTTTCTCCTTTGGCATGTTTTCCAGGTCTCATGAAGAACCCACCTCTGTGACACACTTTGTGGAGTCTGCCTGCAACGGTCAAACCATTGTTGTCACTACCCTCTTTCAAGCTCTCCTCAGAAGAAAGACTTTGACATATTTAGGTTAACTTTCTTTTTTTTTTTTCTCCTTAATGTATGATGACACAACCAAATTGCATCTTAGCATGACTTTCCAATGCTCTTGTGCTCCCTTCTCTCCTTCTGGCCATGGAAGCCCGCCTTCTGGTCTTGCCTGAGTGTGTTTGAAAGCTCCTTTGTCAGGGCCGTGGTTAATGGGCTCTGATTCCCTCTTGTGATCCTCACAAATCCTCAGTGACAAGATGGCTTCTCCAGTTTCTCGTGACCTATTTAGTTATCAATTCCCTTTTGTCCTGTGGAGCATTCTCTTCAGATCTTCTACTCTTTGGTAGACAAAATTATCAGAAAGGAAATTTAAGGACGTGATTGGATGGGACAACGCAGGGATGAGATAAAACCCTTGTTTTACTTGCTCTTGCAAAATGGAAAAATCTGTTATTCTGTGGGTCACATATTATCCCTTTACTCATGCAGACGTATGAGGTAGCCAAGCACATGGAGGCATATTTTAAACGTCACAACTCTTATCTGTTCTTTTTCCAAATGACTACAGAAATGGAACTTTCCCTCAATTCCCTCAAGTCTTCTGTGGTTTGTAAACAAACAGCAACTGCGTCCCATCTCTTCACGGTGTGGTTTGCCAGAGTGTCTCTAATGTTTTGTAAGATATTCATCTTTGAGTCAAGCACATATGAGTTGGTTTCCCATGGGTTAATTGGTTCTCACATCACTACAAAGAGTCATCTCCAGACTCAGGGATCCTCCAGGCCAGTTGGCAGCCAAGATCAAATGACTGGGATTTTGGTCAAGCTGGCATAATTGTAAAGTTATGATTTGATGCATCTCCTCTGCCCCCAAAACATAGCGATAGTAGATGAAATACAAAAAGGAGAAAAAAAGAAAAGACAATGCAGGGCTCAGAAGCAAGATAAATCATGCTTTGTGAATCAGAAATAGCAGACTGCTGAGCTGTAAACAGGGCTGAGACCAGGGCATCACTGGCCTCCAGGCACAGGGAGCAGCAGCTGCAGGAGTTTGGTTCATACAGGACAAAGGTGGCTAAAAACGCTACACATGAGATGTGGCAGCAGAGTCAGGCTACAGAGTAAAGTCAGGGTGTGGCATGTGACTCTTCTCTCTTGTACAACAAAGCTGCACATCACAACACTGTGAACTGCTACCCCAAGCCATTGTGAAAATAAATGAGCAGAGAAGCAGGAAGAACTGGAAAGGACCTCCAGCCAGCAGCTACATAAACCTGTTCACTCACTCACTCACTCACTCACTCGCTCACTCAGCCGTTCTGATAGTTAGACCGATCCACAGTGAGAGACACTGCACAGGAATCAGGTCCAATCTGCAACCATGAGCGCACACCAGTGGAGCAGAACGTCCTTTGCTCACAATACCCTAATTTCTTCCCCCACTAATGTTTATTTCAGATGAATGTCCTTATGAGAAAGAGCTTACCTGAGTGTTGTCGTTATTGAAGACAAAGAGTGTGAGCCATGAGCAAAACGAACACAATTAGAGTTCAGATTTCTGTGAGCTTTATTTTTAAAGTGTGCCAAATGTGGTAGCCATGGCCAAGTTGCCCCTGTGCATTTTTAATAGTATGCTGGAAATTACAAATAGATAGGCAGACAGGTTTTTAAAAATCATGTAACATATTGTGTAATTATATAAAAAATCTTTTGTAAATTATTTAGTAGGTCACAGTGAATTACAATACTGTCTGTAATTGCCTCATTTTAAATTTTTATATTATACATGTGTGTGTGTGTGTAAACCACTGATAAGAAAAGTTGATACCTTTTGGCTCCTGGAATAGATTAGATTTAAGACCAGTGAGCGTTGTTTCGAATGGAAAAATCATAGCACATAACTTAATGTTTTTAGTTATTTGTAACAGGTTTATTTAAGTATAACTGACATAGTATAAACTGTACATATTAAAGTAAACAATTTAGTACATTTTTAACATGTGCTCACACCCACGAAACCATCACTGCAGTCAAGATAAAAAACAACCATCATCGCCTCAAAGATTCCTCAATGTCCCTGTGACACTTCCCTCCCAGGCTTCCTCACGTCACCAGCACAGAGAGCTGCATATGTATTTACAGGGTATACATGGAATCATCTAGAACATATTCTTCTGGGGGAGGAGGAGTCTGGATGCTTCCATGCAGCATAATTATTTTGAGATTCAACCATGACCTTGCAATCATAGCTCCTTCCTTTTCATGACTATGTAGTGTTTCACATAATGAAGGTGCTGCAGCATATGCATCCATTCACCTTTGATGGACATTTGGGCTATTACAGATAGAGCTCCTATGAATATTAGTAGGCAAGTCTCTGTATAGACATATGCCTTCACTTTCCTTGAGTGAGTACAGAAGAGTAGAATGGCCGGGTCATACAGTAGGTTTACGCTTGCATTTTTAAGAAACCAGTGAGTCATTTCTAAAGTTACACTCCCATGTTACACTCCCACCAGCAATGGGTGAGAGTCCAGGTGCTCCCCATCCTCACCCACCTGGGGATACTCCACTGTTTCACCTTGAGACGTTCTAACAGGTATGCAGTGGCATCACCTTGTGGTTTACATTTGCATTTCTTTAAAAACTAATAATGGTGATAGTTTTCATGTGCTTTTTGCCATCTATATATCATCTTTGTGACATGTCTATTTCTTTTCTTTTTTGTTTTTTTTTTTTTTGGCAGAGCCTCGCTCTGTCACTCAGGCTGCAGTGCAGTGGCACAATATCAGCTCACTGCAACCTCCGCCTACCAGATTCAAGCAATTATTGTGCCTCTCAGCCTCCCAAGTGGCTGGGATTACAGGCGTGTGTTACCAAGCCTGGCTAATTTTTTTTTTTTTTTTTTTTTTTTTTTTGAGAGGCAGGCTTTCCTCATGTTGGCCAGGCTGATCTCAAACTCCTGGCCTCAAGTTATCTGCCCACCTCCGCCTCCCTAAGTGCTGGGATTACAGATATGAACCACCACACCTGACCTTGTTTCATTCCTTTGCCCATTTTTAATTGAAATTTTTTATTATTTCATTTTGAGAGGTCTTTATATATTCTATATGCAACTCCCTCTTTCAAATATGTGATTTTGAAAATATTCTCTCTAAGTGTGTAGAGTGTCTTATTTTTTCAACCGTGTGTCTCAAAGGGCAGAGTCATTAAGTCTGATATGGTTCAATTCACCTTTTTTTCTTTTCTGGAATGTCTTTTTGGTGTCAAATATTTATAATGTTTGGCATAATCCAAGGTTACCAAGGTTTTCTCCTACATTTTCTTCCAGATTTATAGTTAAAGTTTTACATGTAGGCCTATGATCTATTTTGAGTTAATTTTTTGTATATGATTATATGATGTGAGACATTCATGGAGGTCCTTTTTTTTTTTGCTTATGGACATCCCATGGTTCCAGTACATTGCATGTATTCAAATTCAATAGTCACAGCTGGGTGCAGTGGCTCATGCCTGTAATCCCAGCACTTTGGGAGGCAGAGAGGAGTGGATCACCTGAGGTCAGGAGTTCGAGACCAGCCTGGCCAACATGGTGAAATCCCATCTCTGTTAAATACAAAAATTAGCTGGGCATGGTGGCACACACCTATAATCCCAGTTACTTGGGAGGCTGAAGCAGGAGAATTGCTTGAACCCGGAAGGTGGAGGTTGCAGTGAGCTGAGATTGTGCCACTGCACTCCAATGCCTAATCTGCTGTTCATCCATGTTCGTGCTCTCATCTCTCCTTTAAGTCTTCCATGTCTTTACTCAGTGTGCTGAGTCTGTCCTCCAGTTTTTTGCACAATGCAATGCAATCGTAACAACTGTTTTAAAATCCTGATCTCTTTACCTTGTCATCTCTGTCATTTCTG